>NW_015163667.1:315056-325569 GCF_001447785.1 Gekko japonicus | reverse complement strand
CAAGAAGCATTTACTACTTGGTTCAGTCAATACATTTTAATTTATACTCATTCAAAATCCCAATTTTTTCTCACAGTTACTCCCCACACACACACCTTCTGGTATATATACTCAACCAAACCAAGAGGTGTTTCTGTTTCTGTTAGAGACAGTGTAATTATATTGAAACGTATATTATTTTCATGAAAATAAATCATGCCAATGTATTTGCGCATTGCATGCTGTAAATACTGATTTGAATCAGATTTACCATTTTCAGTGATGACCAAAGCATATTTTCTTATCCAGACTATTAGGGCTGCTACTGATTTATGGGAAAGAATCCAAAAATACTAGGAAAATACATCACAAAAGATAATGGCAGGGACAAAGGAGTTATAGTCATTTTAGCACTGTTTAGTTATTAATAATATTTATGGGTAATAACAGTTATTACATATTATAAAGAACATGAATAAAACAGTTAATAAGCAGTGGTTTTCCAAAATAGGCATACTTACACCGGTAAGCATATATGTAATCACATTACATGGAATTTGGGTAGTTGGCATACTTGGAGCAGTGAGCATTTATGTAACTGCATCATATAAATTTGGGGGGCCAGTGAAATCTAATCTAGTATCTGATTATTCATAATTAAGGCCCCGGTCACACGGGAGGTTTAGCCCCGCAAGAGGGATGGATTGGGGGCGCAGCAAACAGGCGCGATCACATTGCAACATCTGGGAAGCAGTGTGCACCCGTCCCCGATCCGTCCCTTCAGGCTGATAACGCGCAGCAAAAAAGAACCTACAAAAGAGCAGTACCTACCTACCTGAAACGCCACAGCAAGCGCGGCCGTGGGATCGCTGGTGCGCCCGTCTTCAGGAACATTCAAGGCTCCCGGCAGAACTGCGCATGTGCACACATGCGCAGCCGGCTGCCTCGCTCTCCCTTCCGTGCCGGGGAGCAACTGCGCGGCGGCTCAGGGGATCTGTCTGATCCCACCGCCACGTGTCTCTTTTGGTGCGGCTCTAAGAAGCCGCACTTTGGCCGCGTCATTTCCCCCCGTGTGACCGGGGCCTAAGCCCTCTTGTTTGGGTGGGGGCTGTTGAATGGGGCATGTATTCATATGTCATTGGCTACATCCATATATCACTGAATATTGCACAATAGCTTTGTTCACAACTGTTTGCACAAAACAATCCAGTTGTGAGTGCTTGGTATATTGCAATGATAGCACAATATCCAGCCATGAGTGGATGCAGCTGCTGTTGGTTCTGAAGAGACAAGTTGAGGTTGCTGCTTAAGACTGCAACAGTTGGTGTGTGTGCATGCATGTGTGCAAACACCTAAATAGTAATTGATATCAGTGGATCAGTGCATAAGTATTAATGGATAAGAACTAAGAAAAACGCCTTAAAGACAGTGAAAGTAGCTACAAAATAAAGGTACACTAGTATATTATTTGACAAGTTACAATAATATGAAATGTTATGTGTTTAGATGTATGGATGTCAGTGTTTAACAGTGGTGTATTCCTCCTTCTCCTACTCCTACTTCTCTTTCTAATCTTAAAAAAAAATGCAGAGTGCTACTATGCTGCTGTTTCAGAATTCGTGCTTTGGTCACCACAACATGGATTTCTCATTAACTGTTCAGTGTACCCAATTTGTGCCCAATCTAAACATATTGCCTTAGGAAGAGCAAGATACTTACAGATTCTATTGAAGAGGAGCCATTTAGGTGGTTCATTTACTGCCTTTATAGAAATTGGCTGTGACATCTCTTCATTCTCCCAAACTTGTATGCACAGAGTAGCATGAAACAGCATTTTAAAAGGGAAACAAATATACTTTCTAAATAGATTATGACCTCATGTAACTGGCCAGATGTCACAGGTAATGAGGGGGGAAAAACACTGGACAAACAGACACTTCAGGGTTGATATCAATGCTCTACTGAGCTGAAATTACTACCTGAAAATAATGCTGGTAGGGATGCCACTGTCCTCTCGTAGGTTTGATTTCTGAAGAATATTTTATAGTTCTGCTGGCACTGAAGATTAGATTAGAACTTTTCTTAGATTATGTCCAATTAACTTATTTGGGAAATATCAGTGGCTTGATATGCAAAGTCCTGTAGAAACTGACCAGTGTTTTAAGGATAGAGATAGGCATTTGAATATGTCTTGATTTAAATGTATGTTTAGATGTATACTGGATTTAAGCTGACAGTTCCTTAAAAGCAAGACTATCTGATATAGTTGGTGGAGTTTCTGCTGATGTCTGAGACAATGGGGGTAGAAAAGCAGAAATTTCTGCAGAAAGAAAGGCACATCTATCTGTCATCTCCTGTCTTTCCCCAGGGATTCAAAGCAACATTTAGGTATTGGCTGTGTATATTATTCAGCCTCTGTAACTGGAGGGTATTAGTAACACAGCACTCTTTTTCATGGAAATGAAGGATTTCAGTGACTGTTAAGGCAATTTCAGGAAATAAAAATCAAGGTAGGGGATGGGTTGGAAGATTACAAAGAGAAAAATGATAGCTGTTGCCATTTAACCATTTATACACAGAAGAGACAGAAATGTGCTTTTGCAATGTTCTTGTCATTTGGATCCACAAACATTATAAAGTAACAATATCCCTTTTTGTTAATTTTGCATGCGTAGATGCTATGCCCTTATATCTCTATGTCCTGCAGGCTTTAAAAAACAGCCTTGCCAGTAGCTATGAAGAGGTAGATCCAGCATATATTTGACAAGAACACCACTCACATAGATTTTACCAGGAGATAACTTCTAGGGATTGCTTCATAGTGGAAAGAAAGCATTTGTCTTTTGATTTTTTAAAAACAAAATTTATATCCCATCTTTTTGCCCTCACAGGGGTCACCGAGGCAGCTAACAAATTAAAACATACATAATAAAATCACATTTTAAAACCATTAAAACCAACTCCTCCCTACTACAAAGGAAAATGCTGGAAATGTCAGGACATGGATGGACCTTTTTCATATGTGGTAGACTTGTAAAAAAGCAAAAAGTTATTGGAATGAAATACATGGAAAAATGTAGAACATATTAAAGTTTAATTTCTGTATGGAAGAGGAGGAGGAGGAGGAGGAGGAGATTGGATTTATAACCCACCCTTCACATGGAGTCTCAGAGTGGCTTACAAACTCCTTTCCCTTCCCACAACAGACACCCTGTGAGGTAGGTGGGGCTGAGAGAGCTCTGAGAGAGAGTGAAAACTAGCTTCCATTCCTCCTGGAACCCCATCCCCTCTCAGCCAGCCCATGCGCTTGACTAGCTGCCCTGTGCTGCAGCCAGAGCCAAACACCATGGCCACTAGATGCTACCAAAGTATCGAGGGGAGGAGCCCCTGTAGCCAAAGAACGGTCCTTGTAAATCCAGGACTGTGCATTTTCTAGTGCAAGGAGGCATTCTGACTCTTGCTTGCACTGGAGGAAAACTGCACTGTTAGTGAAAAACTCTAGAAGTTTCAGTGGATTTGTTTAGAGCCAGGCTGAATGTCTTGTATCACTTTGCCGACAGCATCAACCATTGTATTAAAGACACTTGTTTCTGTAGCATGGCATGGAATTAGAATTCAATTGTATTAGCTGTTGAATCTTTGAAGTATTTGAATCTAAAACTGAAACTGTTTTTAATTTTTTTTTTCATGGCAAATTCTCCTTCAGAGTATGGACATTTCACATTACTTATATTCTATGATGTCTGGGCGTTTTCACACACTATAAATAATGCATTTTCAATGCACTTTTTAACTAGATTTTTATGTGTGAAACGACAAAATCCACTTGCAAACAGTTGCTGAAGTCGATTGAAACTGCATTATTTAGCATGTGTGAAAGCGCATAATTAGTCTTTTCTGTTAGATTAGTTTATCTGCTGAATGCAGAAATAATAAACTGGCTTTTCCATATCTAGTAACATTTTGATCCAGACTGGTATTCAGAAGGAAAAAATCAATATAATTTGTTTCATAGTGATGTTTCAAGCTCTTTGCTTTGTAATAAATGATTTCTGCATTGCAGGTAAGACACATTTCACAATGAATGCAAAAAATCTTTTTTCCATTCCTACTTAAAACTTCAGGTTTCTTCTTCTTTGCATTTTTTGCCACCCAGCAGTTTAGATGTGGTAGTTGATGACATGCTACATATTCCAACCTCACATTAGAAGGGATAAACCACAGAGTGGCACTAATGTGATTATGGCAAAACAAAAAAAACAAACAAGAACCCTTCATGATATCTACAAATGAGTACCCCTAGCCAACCTTTTCCCACCACATGAAACATTCCTATTTTAAGACCACTTTTACAGTTAATCTTTGCTACGAAAGCTTCTTGAGGATATGGAAAAAGATAAATTCTCAGAAGGATCAACTTTGTTAACCTGTGTGGGTTTTCTAGAAAGTGAGTATCGTGTTCAATAGTGATTATTCTGAAATAAGTCTGCATAAGATTGCACCTAAGATTCTTCAGTTGTCTTACAGGTTTGACTCTAATGTTCAAATCAGAATGCTTGAACGTGGCCTGATTTAGCTAAAGCACCAGCTAGTGGCAAGGTAGGCAAAAATCACTCCTTCCATTTCTCATGATATAATTAGTCTGTCATGGCCATCAAGTGTAGTCATTCTGTGGTATCATCTTAGACAGATGCAAGCCAAAGTGATTTTCAGAATAAAATTATTTGATTAAATATCAGTTGTTTGATATTCTCCCATATTTAAATGAGAAATTGCCAGACTTCTAGAGAAAATGGCAATTTCAAGAAAAAAAAATATTCCAACCATTGAATGCCCATGGACAGAATATAAACTAATTGTCCCTGTGAGCTACTACTCAGCTTCTCATAGGATGGTCACTGAGTAGTTCCAACAGCCTTTTAATCAATGTATTCCTTTACTCAATTTGTCTGAATTAAACAGTTTAAACAAATCCACCTTCTACATAATAAAACAAGTCTACATTTTTGTGTATGTTTTCTTAGCTTTTTATGTTTTGTTCAAAACATCTAATTTAACAGAATGCTGTGGCCAGAATGTTGACTGGAGCAGATTCTAGGGATGATATCACTCCAGCCTTGTTCCATCTGCATCTGTATAAATTTGCTTCCGAGTTCAGTTCAAGGTGCTGGTATTGTCCTTTAAAGCCCTGTATGGCTTGGGGCCAGCATATTTTGAGGATCTCGTTTTCCTATATGAACCTGCTCGTCCACTCAGTCATCTTTGGAGGCCCCACTTTGGGTGCCTCCACCATATGAGGCTAGATGGGTGGCAACCCAAGGAAAGGCCTTCCGGGTCATGCTGCTGAAACTTGGAACTTCTTCACTAGGAAAAAATTGTCTCCTGCTATTGTTGTCTTCCACTAGCAGGTAAAGATTTTTGTTATGTTTGGTGTACCCACCATAACTATTTAGCCCCCCTCCCTGGTTGTGATGTTATGTGCATTTGCGTGTTTAAATGTTTTTATTGAATTGTTTAAATATTTCTTATATACTCTATTTTAAATGCTGTTTTACAGTTCAGTACTAAGGGGGCGAAAGTGCTCAGGGAGCCGACTGACCTGTGCGTTGATGTGAGTCTGAGATATGCCATCGTGAGGACCACTTATGATGATGCAGCCCCCTAGTGCTACTCCATTGTTCTCGGGTGCCAGTGGTGGGCTGCAGAGGCTGCCTGTTGGTGCAGCCGAGGTGTAGGCCCCTGTGCCGGCATGATTGTGAGTGGTTTTGGGGGTGTGGCCAGAGTTCATTGAGGGGTGGAACAAGCCATTGAGTTTGTTCAAGGATGGCACAAGCCATGGCTGCACAGCTCCATACCCCTGACATGCCATGGGAGAAGATCCCAGGAACATTTCCCAGGAGTTTTGGGCACAGGATGCTCTGTCATTTGCCTGGTTCTCACCCTCGGCAAAGGACAGGGCATGTCTTTGGTGCTGGGGGTTGTTATGTACTGGGATTATGTCCTAATTGAATCACCCCAGAGACTGGCTGAGATTGAAGCACAAGAACAATGGCCTACCAGGATTCTGAAAGTAACCAATCTAGTAGTAAAGTTATGTAAATAGCCTATCACTGGGAGTGGGGTGTATTTGGGTGTGGCAATTGCATGCTATTTAACAGAGCTGAGGCTCTGGAGTCTTGTCCTGATCTTGCTGAAATCACAAAAAAAAGTTGAGCTGATCACTAGACTCGAGCCTGCTCATTCATGGAACCCACTATTTAACAGGGGTCTAGAAGCTGCTCCACCTTTCATGGTGAGCCAGTTTGCCATGAACCCCTTTAACTCAGTTTCTCGCAGAAGCAGACCCTTGAGCAGCAGTTGCTGTTGTGGATGGAAGGCCAGCAATCTGTGAGCACTTCAACACAGGACAGGTGAGTGTAATTTGCATGGTACCATCATGTGTCTCAAGGAGGTTCATGGTGAGCCCCCCCCCCCCCATAGGGCTGCATTTGCAGACCCTGTCAGGACAACACATCCATGGCTGAGGCCACCATGGCAACCATGCCTGCTTGCCATGGCTGGACATATCTGTTTTACTTTCTTCCATGTAAGATTCAACAGGGAGACTTGTGGGTGTGGCAAGTCCCACCCCTCACCTGCTCAGTCTGTGGTTCCAGCCTTCCTCTTGAGGTGGAGCTTGCCAGCCCTTCCAAGTTTTACCTGCAGTGCCATCCCACTTAGACACATGCCATGGTGGGGATCCCCAGTCCTCTTCCCCTTGCCTCAGGGAGGAAGCAAATGGAGCCTTCACAGCTCACTATGGTTTGCAGTCCAATAAAATCTGTGTTGTGCCACAACTGTGTCTCTGTTTGGTTTAGACTACATGATAAAAGCTCCAAACCCCTCCCTCCCCACTCCCTCCCCGGCTCATCTGTCACTCTCCCTTAGAAGAAGGGCTCTCGGGTGCCTTGGGTAGCTGTGGATGGTTGTGGATGGTTGTGCAGGTACCACTGATCACAGTCATCTGCCAAACATGGCAGGGGCCCACTGGCACCTCCAAAGTTGACCTAATGACAGGTTCCCTCCCTCACCTCACAAGTTGCTGTGTGAAAGGGGAGGGGGCAGAGGGTGGTCTTCTGATAGTTGGCACCATGGTTGGAGCTTGAGACTATATCTGGGAGACCAAGATACCATTTCTCACATGTACCATGGAAGCTAGGTGGGTGGCACTGGGACAGATGCACACCCTCAGCCTAACCAACCTCATAGGGTTGTGAATGTTAAATGAAGGAGAGGGGAATGATGTCAGCCACCTGGGGAAGAAAGGACAGAAAGAAATTAAGTGGGGAGCTTCTGCAACCCAGGGGGAAGATATCTGTGAAGGTAACATCGAGGGGTCAGTGGTTCACGAGGGTCCCTGGAGTCAATGGCTGGGGGGTAGCCAATGCGTCAAGTGGACTCGATGTTTTGGAGGGGGTGGGGTTTTGGGGGAATGCCCACTGGACATACTGGCATGCAGGAACAACAAATTACTTGCATGGTTTCCATTGCCAGACATCGCAACTACATCACTACACATAGAAATAATGATGAATGCAGTATGGATTTGGAATGAAAGTCTCTGAGCCCTGATTGCTCTGGGTCAAGAATGAAATAGCCCAGAGTGGAATGATGGTCATTCCAGTCCAAGACCACCTCTTTTCCACCGAGGAGGGAAGTGGGGGATATGAGAGTGGAGCTGCATGCCCCCACATCTGAGACCACCCTGGTGGCTCCCTCTCCTGCTCCACCACTGGCAGAGGGGGTGCGGGAGCACCCTTGGCAATGGAAAACTCAAACCCCTTTCCCGCTATTATGTGCCCAGATCTGCTGCCCCTTTAAAGAGGCAGGGGCGTGCTCCTGAAAATGAGCAGAACTTCTGTGGCCCACCCCTCCCTGCCCCCTGCCTGAGCTGGATTCCACCCCTTGCCACATGGCCCCTAATTGGTTCTGGTGGCCCTGTGCATCATAATGCCACCACGTCCACAAAACACCTCCATCGACCGCTGCTGCGCAGTTGCTATGGATAGTCAAGTCAAGTCAAGTCGGCCTTTATTGGCATAAATTATCAGAACCATTTATACATTTTAAAACCAGTTGAAAGCACATATATAAACATTCTAAACGAATCTTTGGCGCAGCTTTAAAGCCAAGCAGAGAAACTTAGCCACCTTCTCTGTAATGTCCGGGCTGAGATATCTTAAAAGTCTATTCACCTTAAGTGCATCAGAACAAGCACCCATACTGGTTAAAAGAGATTGTAAATATGTGATTTTTAGGTCCATGTACAGATTACAATGCAGGAGAACATGAGTGATAGATTCCACGCATTTATTTCTGCATGGGCAGTATCTGGCCAGATGAGAAACCTTGTTGAATCTGCCAAATAAGATGGCGGACGGCATGGCATTACATCTGGCCAGGGTGAACGCTCTACGTTGTTGAGGGACCTGCAGAGAGGATAGATACGCAGCCATCATCCCTGTTGTAAGGGGAATCTCAAAATTCAAGGGAGAGCAGGTTTTATTGGCTAAACTATATAAATTTTGGCGCTCCAAGTCTAACAACCTGTTTTTAATCTGTTGGAATGCAACCGCAAAAGGCAACATGGACAGGGATTCCAAAGAGAGACCCAATACTTTAATTTTCCCTTCGATATATGCTGACCAGTTTGAGAGGTTGAGCTCTGGAAGCATGTGATGTATGAGGCTCCCATGTTCAAAGTTATAATGAAGGTGGAGCCAGTATTTAAAGGTTGTAAGCCATGCACAAGTTTCCATCAGGGATGAGCCAGTTTCTAGATATATGACCGCGTTCGATACACAATTTGGTAGGGCCATGATTTTACGCAGAAATTTGGATTGGACTCGTTCAATGGCGTGGTCAAAAGCTCTAATCCAGATTGGGATGCCATACAATAACTGGGAGCTGACTTTGGACCTAAAAATTTTGGTTGCAGCTGGCACAAATTGGTTGCCCCTGCGGTAAAAGAAACGTGCTATGGCCGATGCACTAACACTAGCGAGCTTCACCGCATATTTGAGATGGGTAGACCACATTGCATTATATTGAAAATGGATGCCTAGATATTTGTAGTCTTTGACTTGCTCTATCACTTTACCATTGATGGACCATTGGTATAATCTCCACTTTTTGGAGAACACCAGGATTTTGAACTTATCGTAGTTAAACTGAAGCTTGTAGTTGGTAAAGAAAGCAATACAGCGGGACAACAAATGTCTCAGACCAACTTTAGAGTGGGATAACAACACTGTGTCATCGGCATAGAGTAATACAGGAACAGTTGCTATGGATGCTATCCAGACTTACAAACAGAAAAGACTGCAAACACACCAACTTTGTTGGCCACTGCATAAATTATGCCTTTAGGGAATAGACTAGCACCGCTATAGTCACACAGTGGCTGGCCACCACAGTGCAGGGGTGCCTCAGGATTGCTCTGCTCATGTCTTAAATGTTTTAGTGTTTTTATGTTCACCACCTTGGGGACCCTGTTTGGATGGAAAGGCAGCATAGAAATGTTTTCAATAATAGTAATTATTTCTCAGTAATCCTTACAGTCAATCTCCAAGATAGGCCAGTAATATCCCTTTGTTACAAATGACAGTTTTATGTATACAATTGTTTTCTTGCTAATTTGGTAGTGACCTTATAAGGGAAAGGTGTGTGAAATATTTAGAAGTATAGAAAATCATACTGTCTAAAGCAAACATTCAGGAGAATGGAATATTTTCTTCAGTTGGTCTTGTGTCTAGTCTTGCATAATGTGAGTGAATAAACAGAACCATTTTAATAAGTATAGAGCTTGGAAGTAAGTAACATCTTCTATTTTCCTTTGGTAACAGGCACAGTTTCTATACTTTGCAGCTCTTTAGTGAATATTATATTCATCATAGAGCAGGAAGGCATAGGCAAGGAAGTAACTTTTAGAGGGTTTTTTGTATTGTCTGTAAATCACTCCTAACTTTTAAAGATCGTTAGGACCAGGGGTCTTTTGGGGCCGGAGCGTGCCAGAGCACTGCTCCGGCAGCCCAGGAGTCCATGCAAATGGTGGTGGTGGCAGCAAGCCCTGCTCCCAGCTCCCCGGCACTGAAAGCGCTGTGGCTGGGGGACAGCCGGAGAGTGCCACTGCGGGGTCCCCCAGGCCCGCACAGAAGCACTGTGGCTCGGGGGAGGCCCAGAGAGCCCCGCTGCTGGGTCCCTTGGACCTGCACAGAAGCGCTGCAGCCGGGGGACACCAGGAGAGCGCCACCGCCAGGCCCATTGGGCCCGCGCAGAAGCGCTGCAGCTGGGAGATACTGGGAGAGCACTGCCGTTGGGTCCCCTGGGCCCATGCAGAAGCACTGTGGCTTGGGGGAGGCCCGGAGAGCCCCAACGCTGGCTTTTCTGGCCCCCGCCGAAGTGGTAAGTAAGGGATTCACGGGGGTGGGGTGGCAGGGACTTGATGGGTGGTGGTGGGAGAGCCTCCCTCCCTCCCTCCATCTCTTTGCCATCT
>NW_015163667.1:280917-314882 GCF_001447785.1 Gekko japonicus | reverse complement strand
TTCCTTCCTTCCTTCCTTCCTTCCTTCCTTCCTTCCTTCCTTCCTTCCTTCCTTCCTTCTCTCTTTCTTTAATTCCCTGCCTTTCTTTAATTCCCTCCTTTCTAACCCCTGGTTAGAACAGAAGGCTTCTCATTAAATACCACATCCTTGTTTCTCATTTGTAAGCAATTTTGTGTCCAGACTTATAACAGGCAGATTAAATGCTGCTTTTTCAGTATGTGAGAGCACCCCCAAAACAACAACAACAACAACAACAACAGGAACACAGTACTCTGACTGCTCTTCTAAATGGTTGTACAACTTTGTTGAGCCAGTGTACATAAGAACATAAGAACATAAGAGACGCCAATGTTGGATCAGGCCAAAGGCCCATCCAGTCCAACACTCCGTGTCACTCAGTGGCCAAAAATACCAGGTGATATGAGGAGGTCCAGCAGTGGGGCCAGGACCTAGAAACCCTCTCACTGTTGCCCCCCCCCAGCCCCAAGAATACAGTGCATCACTTTCCCCAGCCTGAGAGTTCCTATCTTATACCTTGTGGCTAATAGCCACTGATGGACGTCTGCTCCATATGCTTATCTAATTCCCTTTTGAAGCCGTCCATGCTTGTAGCCGCCACCACCTCCTGTGGCAGTGAATTCCATGTATTAATCACTCTTTGGGTGAAGAAGTACTTCCTTTTATCTGTTCTAGCCCGACTACTCGGCAATTTCATGGAGTGCCCACGAGTTCTTGTATTGTGAGAAAGGGAGAAAAGTACTTCTTTCTCTACCTGCTCTATCCCATGCATAATCTTATAAACCTTAAGAACAGTGGACTCTAACCTGGAAAAGTGGGTTTGATTCCCCATTTTTCCACATGAAGCCTGCTGTGTTACTCCTACTGTTAGATCGCGCTAACAAAGGACTCGTAGAGTGATTCAGCAAGTGATTCAGCTTTATTTAGAAGTAACGAACAAGCACTAACTCAGTAAGAAACCAGAACAAGAAACAGTGGGAGCTTATGCTCCTTTTAAACATAACCGGGCTAATGTAGCCACGCCTATTTACAAATAACAACCAATGAGATTGCTAGAATAAAGACCAATGGGAGTCTTTCCCTCCTAGGGAATGGTATCGTTCTGATTGGTCGCTGTTACGAAGCGACCAATAGGAAGTTCGCTCAGAGGAGCCCTGGTCTGGCTCGAAGCTTAACATGGGAGTCCTATGAGGTGATTCATGTAATCATTTCAATACATTACAATTCCTCCCCCCTAAGTTAAGCCATCATCCCAATTGTTTTATTATTTACAAACATGCAATCAACCTTTGTACATCAGTTATTCCAACAGTATTTACACTCATAGTCCTTCAGATAAGTCGGCATTTGCCGCGAACGCTGGGACCTGCGGAGCGGTGCAGGCTCCATGGGCAGACAAGGTTGTGGGTCAGAGTGGGGTTCACTACAGCCTGGATCAGGCACAGACTCGACTGGGATTTCAGCCCCGCACACAGGGTTCTGCCCTGACTCGGGGACAGTACCGGGCCTTTCGGTACTCACCGCCTGCTCTGGGGGTGTCCACTCGACATCAGGGGATTCAGCCGTCGGAGAGTCAGCGCTGTCCCTAGCCCAACGTCTCCTTAACTGATCTATGTGGCGCCGCCATATTCGACCGTCAGCTAACTGCACCACATACATTCGAGTACCCACAGAGTCGGATATAACCCCAGGAAGCCATAAGTGCCCGTTTGCATAATTTCGTGCGAAAACCTTGTCCCCTTTTTCAAACATGCGCACCTTCGGTTGCGCCGTGGTACGCTCGGATTGCTCTTCAGTGAGGTCTGGGTGCATTCGGTTCAAACGGGTCGTGAGTCTCCGCCCCATTAACAATTCGGCCGGACTACGGCCTGTAGCACTACAGGGGGTGGTGTGCTGCAGCAAAAGAAAGGAGCCCAGCCTCTGGCTCCAGTCCCCTTCGTCCATTTTACCCAGGGCCTCTTTGGCCGTCCTGACCATCCGTTCGGCTTGGCCATTAGATGCCGGATGGAAAGGGGCCGAAGTCATTTGGCGTATGCCATTACTCGTGAGGAAGAGCCTAAATTCCTCAGACACAAATTGAGGCCCGTTGTCACTGACGATGACGTCAGGCAACCCGTGGGTGGCAAAAAGTCGGCGGAGCGCATGGATCACAGCAAGTGATGTGGTCGATTTCATATGCACGACCTCCAGCCATTTGGACATAGCGTCCACCACAATTAGGAACATTTGCCCTTGGAGAGGGCCAGCAAAATCTATATGCAATCTGGCCCAGGGTTTACCAGATGACTCCCAGCCTTGGGGTGTAGCTTGTGGGGGATCGGGTCTGACTTGCTGGCATTTGGGACACCCTCGTACCCATTCTTCGATCTCTTTGTCCAGCCCCGGCCACCAGACATACCCTCTGGCCAACGCTTTGGTGTGTACCATACCGGGGTGACCCTCGTGCAGCGACTCTAACACTCTCGTCCTGAGTTTGTCAGGAACCACCACCCTGTTCCCCCATAATACACAGCCCTTAGAAATGGATAGTTCATTTTGACGGCTTTTGTAAGGGCCGAACTCCGGTTCAACGCTTCCAACCGGCCACCCCCTCCAAACCCAGTTTAATACTCGGGACAGCACGCTATCCTTGGCCGTGTGTGCTGCAATGTCCCTGGATGATACCGGGGGTCGAGGAAGCTCCTCAATTGCCAAGACCTCACAGGCGGGGGCAGGGTCTGCGCCAATGTCCGGCACCGGGCACCGGCTGAGGGCATCCGCATGCCCAATCGCTTTCCCAGGCCGGTGCTCTAAGTCAAAATCATAAGCCTGCAAAAATATCGCCCATCTAAGCATGCGTGGGGACATGATGTTTGGCAATTGCTTATCGGGCGCAAAAATCCCCAGTAGCGGCTTGTGGTCAGTGACCAGCAAAAATCGTCTGCCAAAAATAAAATCATGGAACTTTTTGACAGCCGCTACCAACGCCAGACCCTCCTTGTCTATCTGGGCATAGTTCCGCTCTGCCGCAGATAGTGATCTAGAATAAAAAGCGATAGGCGCTTCGCTCCCATCAGGCATCAGATGGCTTAAAACTGCGCCTACTCCAAAAGGTGAAGCGTCAGCAGCTAACACCAGGAGCTTGTGTTCATCATAATGCGTGAGTACGGCATTAGATGTCAGCAGCTCCTTGACTCCCACAAAAGCCTTTTCCTCGGCCTGCCCCCACTTCCATTTTGCCTCCTTGTGCAAAAGCGCGTGCAAAGGGGCCGCCACTGATGCCTTATGCGGTAAAAACGCATGATAAAAATTCAGGAGTCCTAAAAAGGATTGGAGCTCCTTCTTACTCACCGGCCTGGGGGCGTTTTGGATTGCAGATACCTTCTCATCCGTGGGGTGGACTCCCTCTGCGTCAATGCGAAACCCCAGGAAGTCCACACTTTCCACCCCGAGCGTGCATTTTGAGCGCTTAACTCTGAGACCGGCATTTTGAAAACGCCTGAGGACCTCTTTAACCCGGTCCAGTAGTTCCTGTTCAGACCCGCCCGCAATCAGCACGTCGTCAAAATAGGGCACTGTGCCAGGTACCCCCCTTAGTAGACGTTCCATGAGGCCCTGAAAAATCCCAGGTGCTACGTTGACCCCGAATTGCAGCCTGTTCACTTTAAAAGCCCCTTGGTGGGTTACAATTGTTTGGGCCTCGGCAGCCTCCGGGGTGACAGGCAACTGCTGGTATGCCTGGGCCAGGTCAAATTTGGCGAAAATCTTGCCACCCCCCAGGGAAGCCAAAATGTGGCTTATTACCGGGACCGGGTACGAATGTTGCTGCAGCGCCTTGTTAATCGTACATTTGTAATCGGCGCATAGTCGTATGGACCCATCTGATTTGACAGGGGTTACGATCGGGGTCTCCCATTTGCTGTATGGTACTGGCTCTAAAACCCCTTGCTCAACTAGTTTGTCAATCTCTTTTTCCACCTTATGTTTGAGAGACACAGGTACTTTCCGATACTTCAACCTAATAGGTTTGACTGACGGATCTAAGTCAAACGCAACCGGGGGGCCCTTGTACCTCCCCAACCCTTCGGCAAATACATCAGGGAACAGGTCGTACAGCATGCCCCATTTATTTTCAGACATCCTGTTAATCCCAGAAATACCAATGCCCAATGGCTCAAACCAATCTAACCCTAGCAGGTTAACCCGGTCTCCCTCTGCAATCAGGAATGACAGTTTAACACATTTCCCCTTATACTCAACAGTAACAGAGTCCCGTCCGGCCAAGGGAATTCGGTTGCCCTGGAAGTCGGACACTCTGGTTCCCGCAGGCTGGAGCCGCCGCCGGCTTCGGTTCGGGAACAACTGGCGCCAGGACGCGGCAGAAATCACCGTCACGGACGATCCTGAGTCCACCTCCATTGTACAGGGTCGGCCGTCGAGGAGTGGAGTCACGGTGATCTTGCCCTGGCTGCTGGTGCGATTTACGGCCGATGCGCTCGACAAGGTCGCCGTCAACTGGCAGCTTGCTTCCGATGCTGAGGAACGGGTCTTGCCTTGGGTGCTGACTGGAGTGCCCCTCTGCGCTGACCGGTTGTTAGTTGAGGGATCCTTCTTTGCTGATCTGCAGACTCTGGCCAGATGACCACGCCGCCCACACGCTCTGCAGTCGACATCACGAGCCCAACAGGAGTCGCGCTGGTGTTTCCCGCCACAACCGGAGCAAGGCTTGACGTTGGTAGTCTTCGCTGGGGTCCGCTTGCCTCGAACCGCGTTGACGTCATCATCCGCGTCTTCGCCCTCGCTGTCTCGTTGAGCGTGTATACTGGGCTCTGCCACCCGCTGGCGGACCTCCTTCGTGGACTTCTCCGCTGCTTCCGCGGCCACGGCCTCTTCGTAGGCCACTGCCCAGGTCAGGGTGGTGCGGGCGAACAGCCTCTGTTGCAGCCTTTCATCTTTGAGACCGCAGACGAGACGGTCTCTGAGGGCTTCCTCCACGTTGTGGAAATTACATGGCCGTGCGGCTTTGCGAAGGGCCGCCACGAAATCTGCGATGGTCTCGCCTCCGGCCTGGTTCCGCTTGTAAAAAGCGTGCCGGCAGGCGATCTCCGACGGTTGTGGAGAATAGTGAGCCTTAAGCTTCTCCGTGATGTCAGCGTAGGTGACAGTCTTTATATCAGTTGGGGCCACCAACGACCTGGCTATGTCGAAGGTCCCCTTCCCGCAGGAACTCAGGAGGCACGCCCGTTTCTTGGCCTCGTCTGTAATGTCGTGTGTCTCCAGATGGAACTCGAACCTGGACAGGTAGGAGTCCCAGTCTTCTGAGGAGGGTTCGAAGCACTCGAACTTCTGGCTTCCAGCCATCGTGGGAGACTTGGGCACCGGAGCTGGTGGCGCCTCCGCCGGATCGGCTGCTGTGCTCTGCCCGCTTTCTTCCGAGTCCGAAGTGTGGATGTCCGCAGGGCTGCCTACCTGCTCTAACATCCCACCTTCGTCGCCAATTGTTAGATCGCGCTAACAAAGGACTCGTAGAGTGATTCAGCAAGTGATTCAGCTTTATTGGAAGTAACGAGCAAGCACTAACTCAGTAAGAAACCAGAACAGAAAACAGTGGGAGCTTATGCTCCTTTTAAACATAACCGGGCTAATGTAGCCACGCCTATTTACAATTAACAACCAATGAGATTGCTTAGTTAAGGACCAATGGGAGTCTTTCCCTCCTAGGGAATGGTATCGTTCTGATTGGTCGCTGTTACGAAGCGACCAATAGGAAGTTCGCTCAGAGGAGCCCTGGTCTGGCTCGAAGCTTAACATGGGAGTCCTATGAGGTGATTCATGTAATCATTTCAATACATTACACCTACCAACTTTAATTTAAGAAGCTGAATCACTCTCTGACTTCAGTTTCTGGGGGGAAATTAGCTAAATGGCAAGCCTCGGTGAGAGGTGGGGTATTAGCGAGGATCATCCTACCTATGTCTACAGGGATCTTTCCCTCAATAACCAGACAGTTGCTTAACCAAAGGGGTTGTTTTTATTAAAAAAGAAGAAAATCTTAATAAAATGCACACATACAGAAATAAAACAGGTGTTAAATCATACATACAACTAATGGAAGTACAGAGGTGAGCTGGAATAATGGGAGGGTGTTGGGGAAATATACTTTACTTATCCAGGAGATCAGGAGTCCATGGAGTAGAGACTGGAACGATGGAAAATGACCCAAATGAATTTGGGGATGACCTGACAGTAGGTGCCCATGGGGCTGCACTGGGCTACTGATACCCAAAAACATGCCCAGAGGGCTTGCTAATGTGTGGGGTCCCTTAGAACAAAGAACTGATGACATTACTCAGGGATAAAACAATGTACTTTGGGAACTTTTTTTTTGGCATTTCTTTTTTGGTTAATCTTTTTATTGGTTATGTCAAAAGATTCACATAAAAACACAACAGATTGCTCTCACATTTCTACAAATAGCATTTAAACTTATCAATTACAGCATAACGACTTGCCGCCACTGTACAGCACCAATGGATTACCGAGAGTTCGATATTTTGTATTCTCCACCCCTTAAGTTACTTGCTCCCACCTATAAATATAACCATTTATGATAGATCTGCTTGGCAGGGAGGATATCATTCGTAACCATATAGTCTAGCACAGGGGTCCAAACTCTAACAAATTTGGTGTATGTTGGTGTGTTACTGTTATCAGCTCTTTTCAGGGCGTCCGTAATTTTTGCCATAATAAACTGATCCCAAACTTTCTCTTGCCATGCTGCAATGGTGGGTGGAGAGGGGGATTTCCATGCGGCTACTATTGTTAAGCTAGCCGCCACAAGAAGCGTTGAGATGAGTTCCTTGCTGCTTCCTGTCATCGAATCGTCCCACAGATTTAACAAAACCACCTCCAGGTTACACGGCAATGTTTGCCCAGTCATCTCATTCACCTGCAATATCACGGCTTTCCAAAAGAGTTCCCAGTAATGGACAAAAGAGGCGGGAGATTGTCTTCTAGATTCAAAGTACAAGTTAGGTTGGGTTCCTGATTATTTTTTAAGTGGTTGGAGGACTAATGGATTGCTAATTTAAACTAATCAAGAAAGAAAGAAAAATACTGCTTGATGAACCACCTGGGTCTAGGGTGTGGGAAAGGAGTAGAAGTCAAGACTTTTCATTATCATGAAAATGTGAGGAGGAAAGATGAGCTCAGATTGAGAGGATTAACGATTGAGATTGAAAGAAGTAACTCTAGGCCTTGGCAAATCCATTGTCCAGAGTATGCAGATGTCGGCCAAGGGGAGGGGAGTTGCCACTGTCAGAGCAAATCTGCATGTGCTTTCCAGGGTCACATCCTAGGCATGATTATGGGGCCTGCCAGTCCTGGCATCCATCTTTGTGCCCACCTACGTCAAGTTGCCTGCTATATGTACTCCTGGGGTAGCCCTATGGGGTCCATTGGTGGTTGAAATGACCCCTCCTGATGGACAGGGGCTTGGCATAATTGGGTCACCTTGGGCCAGTCACAGTTCTCTTAGAACTCTCTCAGCCCCGCCTACCTCACAAAGTGCCTGTTGTGGGAAGGGAACGTGATTGTAAGCCACTTTGAGACTCCTGAAGGTATAAAAAGCTACTCTTCTCCATCTTCATTTTCAGTTATAGGAAACTTGTTTTTGTATCATAATATTAATATAAAATGATTTGTCATCTTCTGTTTTCTTAGAGTCATAGACTTGTATATGTTGCAGGTGAGCCATTTCAAATGTATATCCATTTATGTCTTTCCACTGAAGTGCTCTTTAACAACTCTATCATGTGCTCCAGTTTTACCCAGTAGATATATTTTCTCATCCTAATAATTTTAATGCCCCCCTGGGGGGGGACCCTCATTGCATCTTTATATATGGCTGGCTTTAATTTTCAGTGTTATTACTTGCTCTACGAAATCTTATGACTATATGGAAACTATGAAATTGTACAAAACCTTGTGGCTATATGAAAACTGTATGAAGATATATAATATAAAACATAAATAAAGCGTTGTCTTTTTTCTGAAATGTTCAGGCTGAGCATTTCTCTAAATAAATTTTAATGCACCTACACCATTTAAAAATTGTCTACAGATTGTTTTCTCCTTCAGAGAGAAGGAATGACTTACGTGATATGAATAAAATGAAATATATTCACACATACAAGGGGAAAATGTGCCTTCTGGAGTATTGTTTCTTGGCTTCAAAGAAGTAGCTATTTAACATTTTAGGTCAGGCTGATAATCCTTGAGTGTTATATATTAATTCACATATAGATGCTTATATAGACAGAATATTAATGCACTTGAGAAAGCCATTTACAAAACTGGGAGCACCATTCCCCCCACCCAAAACCTTATCAGGGAAGAGTTCAGCCACAGATTAATGCAAATACGAACTTTTTGCTTCTAAATAGGTTTTTTTGGGGTCACAAATGAAATATATTTAAGGGTTGGGATGTGTGAGAAGAAACAGGAACAAGCACTTTCTAGCCATGGTTATACAGTTAAAAAGAAAACAAAGAACAGCCTTCTGAATTCTGCGTTATATTTAGTAGTTTAAAGAGTGACCAAGGAAGTGCATCAGATGCCTTAATGATAAGGTGAAAACAGTAAGGTAAATTGCTGCAATTTCTCATAGTCAAAGGGTCAGAAGCTGAGATACTGATCTCATCCACTTACTCAGATAGGATAACATTATTGATAAACACCCTGGTACTTTTGGTGTCTCCCAAGGATTGATGCTAGTTGTGTATGCTTACATCAACAGAATAGCCTCTTCATTGCTGCTCACTAACCTTTATACCTCAGGCAATAATCTTCAATAGACAGTTAATCACAGCTTTGCCAATACTATCTGATACTTCAATTTACTACCTGACATTTTCCTGTATTCTCAAAATGTAGTCTTGTACAACAGATATGCTTCCATGGAAGGGCAGATTACAAAAGTCCAGAGTCAAATTAGAAATAATCTTTATTCTTGCTTGTGAAGAATTATTACAGACAAACTCTTATGAACCTTCTTCAGATCTTCTAAAATAATTTTGTCATATTGATTACAATAGTTTATGTCTATGTGTTTATTGTCATTTTAGTAATAAACACACTCCTTTGTTTTGTCCGGAGTACGAACAAAAGTTGTTTCAGCTAGCCTAAGGTGGCAGAAGGGATTCCAGGCCCATAGCCAGACATTTTTTTTTGGGGGGGGGGAAATACCAGGAGGGGGAGCTTAACTAGATCACCACTAATTGGTGATGATTTAATTAAACTCCCTGGTCGAGCTGTCCCAGTGTGGAGGAGGCAGGCAGGCAGGGCACCAGGTGAACTTGGCTGGCCATACCAGCTGGCTGCATCCACATCCATGGCAAAGAGAATGGCCTGCCCTGGCACCTCACTGCACCTGCGCCAGCCCAGCCACCCCGGGTCACATGATGCCGTCAGCGAGTTCCTCCCTGCCACCCTGGCGCAGGCACAGTGAGGTGCTGGGTGGGCCATTCTCTTTGCCATGTGGATGCAGCCAGCCGGTGCAGCCAGCCGAGCCTGGGGCTCTCCTCCATATCCTAGTGGCTCTCTCCCTTGCTGCTGGCAGTGAGCTCTACTAGCCAACCACGAAGCTGTGAGTGAGGAGGGTCTGCCTAAGGTGGCAGCTAGCCTAAGGTATTTGCACAGCTGCTGCTGGTGAGCTCCATGCCACCAGCAAGCACAGTCATTGCCAGTCACCCCAGGCTCCCAAGGTCTGGGAGGGGAAGGTCAAATTTGGGAGGGGGTGTCACCCCAAGAGCACCCTGCGGCTATGGGCCTGAGGGATTCTAACTAGTACTCTTTGTTTCTGTTTTTCTAGAAAAGCCAAGACACAGATGAGTAGTTGAGCACTATATCTAGCAGCCTGTGTAGTATGTGCGTAGTACCTAGAATGGTGGACTAGGATCTGGGAGACTCAGATTCAAAGCCTCATCATACCATAGAAGCTCACTGGATAATCTTGGGCCAGTGAGTTTCTCTCATTCTAACCTACCTCACAGAGTACTTGATGTGAGGATAAAATGGAGGAGGGCACAACAATGTTCCAAGCCACTTTGGTTCCCTGTTGGGGGGAAAATGGGGGTAAAAATATCTAAATTAATAAACAATAAAGGAGGCATATAAGGAGAAGAGTTTCATTTTAGGATAGAGAATTCTAACTTCTATTATAAACGCAAGGGTGAGCACATATTTATTAACCCACACCTAAAGGCCACAAAGTAGATAAAATAATGGCATCCTTCACTAAGCACATCTTTTATGTAACCTGTATTCTCAGAAAGTGAGTGGCAGCCAAAGTCACACAGTAATTCATTGAAGCTGTGTGATAGCAGCAATTGTGGATTGTTACAATATTGTAATGCAGATGTATATATGCTATTCTGATTGATCAAGGAGATATAAGCACTCAGTGTGTAAGATGTTTAATACTAAATCTTCAAATGTATAGACTGGCTGTCTCTCAGTGAGATATAGCCAAGGTTATGTTTTTATTTCACTGTGCATTTTCCAAATGATTCTGATTGAAACATTTATGTTGTTTCTATTCAGCTTGTAATAGCAATTTTGAAACACATAACTTTACATAGAGGTACACAAGACATTGTCTGAGGTGCTTTTTAAACCACCAAAGAATTACACTGAGCCTTGACAGATCTTCAGAAGTTTGTGTTGTGAATTTAAATAAATAAATTTTAAAAACCTTTCTCAAAATATCCTAGTGAGCCATTATCTGTGGGTCATTGACATAACTGACAGTAACCAATCCTTTTGGTGCAGTAGATGTCATTATAATTGTTTGGGCTAATCGGGCTTGTATGTTTGGTGATAAAATTGATGTTATAGACTAAATGCACTACCTTTTTATGCAGTTATGAAAATAAACTGGAATGGGTTTTGATTTTTTTTTTGTATAAAATACATTAATAAAAGCTGTAGAGTGTGGCTGGAATTACCTAGAGGTAAAATTTAGGATGCCGGGCTGTCCCACAAAAATTGAAATATACTCTGGATAGGCTTCCAGCCAGGCAGAACCAGCAGCAATTTTGGGAATGGCTTACTGAATCCTATTGGATCTAATTTCAGAGGTTCCCTATGGAATTGGATGTCTTACTAAATCTTTTCAGAGGATTGTGGTAGCTGTCATATACTGACACAGCATGCCCAAGTGTCTTGAGGCTTCCAGGAAAGGAGTACCTTGGAAACTAGCTTTTGCTATAATCTTCAAATGGAATCCAGTTGAGAAACAAGAAAATCCATGAAAATACGACCCCCAGCTTCTGGGGGTGGGGTGAGGATTAATTTTTGGAATATATCCAAAGCAATGAGTTAAGATTGATTTACCATAATATGACATATTATCATTTTGAAAAGCTTTTTAAAAATGCCAACCATTTCTGAAAGCTGTATGTAGTTGCAGACTATGCCATGCTACATCTCCTGTGTTGTTTAGTGGTGGGTTTGCTTTGGTAATACACTGCAGGGCTCAAATTTGGTGTATTTTCCTGCTTTAAAAAAGAACAGTTCCTGAGGCAAGCTTATGCTGGTATAAGTGAAAAGCCAATAAAGTCTACAATGGTTCAGACTTTATGTTGTTTTTCTTGTAACAAATTTGTGGGTGATATAAATTTGCACTTCAACAGAAATAAGGCAAGTGTAGTGGGTTCAAAAATGGGATCACCCTCTTGTGGAAGCTCCTGGCTTATTCTGTGGATATGATACTCTTTTGTAGAAAGAGCCCAAATGAGGGTTGAGAGACTTCAGTCAGGAGCTATCCTCTCTGTACTTTTCAATCTAGGCAGATTTTCTGTCTTTGCTTCTGAGGTTTAAATGCAAATGCACTGTAATCCTGTGCATTTAGGGTCATGACTGGTGCTGTTAAACATTAATTTCTTACACTCTGGCCTTGAACATACTAACTTGGGATATTAGAGGGACCTACTTTTAAGTAATACTTTCAGAAAAGAGGTCCTTAGGGAACATACATTTTGGCAGTGCTAGTTTTATACAGTTTAACTTTTTAGATCTTGGGGAGATGACTGTATTAATTAGCTAAAACATTCTAAAATACAAGGAAAACTCAGTAATGTGGCTTCTTGTATAAGTTTACTTGTATAAGTTTACAGCAACTAGGTAGCCAAATACAAAACCGTGATGCCTATACCACACACCAAGGGCAAAACTGGTGCTGGAGGGTCACAGTGAAGAATCAGTAAAGATCCCTAATCTTTACTATGAATATGTAAAGAGTCTTAAAATAATCCATTTGAGCCTACAGTACTGAAATGATCCCCAGATTAGTGGCTAGTAATCCATTTTATCCTGTTGGACAAAAGAAGCTGTAACACACCATAATTCCTAGTCAGTCAAACACTGGATTTAACTTCTTTTAAAAAGGAAAAGGTAGCTCAAAGCTACTGAACTACATTCCATATGAATGGTTCATAAATGTTAACATGTTCTGATTTGCAGTCGTACACACATTTGTATTTGGGAAAACAACAGTTGCTTCTTTTGTCTGCAACCTGAAATGAGCTAAACACAGTGCTGATTTCTAGCTTTATGCTGTAATTGCAATGGAGTAATGGACCCTCATGGATCACTGCCTTGTCGTGGTGAGGGGGCTTGCGTGGTTCGATGAGGCTGTGGGCTATGCCATGGAGAGCCACCCAAGATGGACAGGCCACAGCAGAGAACTCAGACCAAGCGTGATCCCCTGGAGAAGGAAATGGCAACCCACTCCAGTATTTTTGCCAAGAAAACCCCATGGACAGTATCAAAAGGCTAAAAGATATGACGCCGGAAGATGAGCCCCTCAGGTCAGAAGGTGTCCAATATGCTACTGAGGAAGAGCAGAGGGCAAGTACAAGTAACCCCAGAAAGAGTGAAGCGGCTGGGCCAAAGCCGAAAGGATGCTCAGTTGTGGATGTGTCTGATGGTGAAAGGAAAGTCCGATGCTGCAAAGAACAATACTGCATAGGAACCTGGAATGTAAGATCTATGAATCAAGGTAAGCTTGACGTGGTCAAAAATGAGATGGCAAGACTGAACATCGATATCTTAGGAATCAGTGAACTAAAGTGGACAGGAATGGGCGAATTTAACTCAGAAGACCATTATATCTACTACTGTGGCCAGGAATCTCGTAGAAAAAATGGTGTGGCCTTTATAGTCAACAGGAGAGTGCAAAAGTCAGTACTGGGATACAATCTCTGGTCATAGCGAACACCCTTTTCCAACAACCTAAGAGGCGACTCTACACATGGACATCACCAGATGGGCAACACCGAAATCAGATTGACTATATAATTTGCAGTCAAAGATGGAGAAGCTCTATCCAGTCAGTAAAAACAAGACCTGGAGCTGACTGTGGTTCAGATCATGAGCTACTCATTGCAAAATTCAGACTTAAACTGAAGAAAATTGGGAAAACCACGAGGCCATTCAGGTTTGACCTAGATCGCATCCCTGATGAATATACAGTAGAGGTGAAGAATAGATTCAAGGGTCTGGATTTGATAGATAGAGTGCCTGAAGAACTATGGACAGAGGTTCGTGACATCGTACAGGAGGCAGCAATCACCACCATCCCAAAGAAAAAGAAATGTAAGAAAGCAAAGTGGCTTTCTGATGAGGCTTTACAAATAGCAGAGGAAAGAAGGAAAGCGAAAGGCAAAGGCGAAAAGGAAAGATTTACCCAACTGAACGCAGATTTCCAGAGAACAGCAAGGAGAGATAAGGAGGCCTTCCTGAATGAACAGTGCAAAGTAATAGAAGAAAACAATAGAATGGGAAGGACTAGAGATCTCTTCAAGAAAGTTGGAGAAATCAAGGGAGCGTTCCATGCAAAGCTGGCCATGATAAAGGACAAAAACGGTAGGGACCTAACAGAAGCAGAAGAGATTAGGAAAAGATGGCAAGAATACACAGAAGAACTATACAAGAAAGACCTCGATGTCCTTGACAACCACGACGGTATAATCACTGACCTCGAGCCAGACATCCTGGAATGTGAAGTTAAATGGGCCTTAGAAAGCATTGCTAACAACAAAGCTAGTGGAGGTGATGGTATTCCAGCTGAGCTATTCAAAGTCTTAGAAGATGATGCTGTTAAAGTTCTGCACTCCATTTGCCAGCAAATTTGGAAAACGCAACAGTGGCCACAGGATTGGAAAAGGTCAGTATACATTCCAATCCCAAAGAAGGGCAATGCCAAGGAATGTTCAAACTATCGCACAATTGCACTCATATCACACGCTAGCAAGGTCATGCTCAAGATCCTACAAGCTAGGCTTCAACAGTACGTGGATAGAGAACTACCAGAAGTACAAGCTGGGTTTCGAAGAGGTAGAGGAACTAGAGATCAAATTGCCAACATTCGCTGGATTATGGAGAAAGCAAGAGAGTACCAGAAAAATATCTACTTCTGCTTCATTGACTATGCTAAAGCCTTTGACTGTGTGGATCACAACAAACTATGGCAGGTCCTTAAAGAGATGGGAGTACCAGACCACCTCACATGTCTCTTGAGAAACCTGTATAAGGGCCAAGAAGCGACAGTTAGAACCGGATATGGAACAACTGATTGGTTTAGCATAGGAAAAGGAGTACGACAAGGATGTATACTGTCACCTTGCTTATTTAATATATATGCAGAGTACATCATGCGAAATGCTGGCCTGGATGAATCACAAGCGGGAATTAAGATTGCTGGGGAAAAGATCAACAACCTCAGATATGCAGATGATACCACTCTAATGGCTGAAAGTGAAGAGGATCTAAAGAGCCTCTTGCTCAGAGTAAAAGAGGAGAGCGCAAAAGTGGGCTTGAAGCTCAACATCAAAAAAACTAAGATCATGGCATCCGGCCCCATCACTCCTTGGCAAATAGAAGGGGAAGTCGTGGAAGTAGTGACAGACTTCACGTTCCTGGGATCCCAGATCACCGCAGACTGTGACAGCAGCCATGAAATTAAAAGACGCCTGCTCCTTGGGAGGAAAGCGATGGGGAACCTAAACAGCATGATAAAAAGTAGAGACATCACCCTGCCAACAAAAATACGCATGGTCCAAGCAATGGTATTCCCAGTAGTCATGTATGGCTGCGAGAGTTGGACTATAAGGAAGGCCGAGCGCCGAAGAATAGATTCTTTTGAACTATGGTGCTGGAGAAGACTCTTGAGAGTCCCTTGGACTGCAAGAAGATCAAATGAGTCAATCCTAAAAGTAATCAACCCTGACTGTTCCCTGGAAGGCCAGATAATGAAACTGAAGCTCAAATACTTTGGCCACCAAATGAGAAGGGAGCACTCACTGGAGAAGACCCTGATGCTGGGAAAGATTGAAGGTCAAAGAAGACGGGGATGGCAAAGGATGAGATGGTTAGACAGTTTCATAGATGCAATGAACATGAAATTGAGCAAACCTCAGAGGATGGCGGAAGACCGGAAGGCCTGGCGTGATCTGGTCCATGGGGCCGCGAAGAGTCGGACTGGACTGTGTGACTGAACAACAACAATGGATTTTAGTAGCATGTTTATTGAAAGCATTTTGGTTACTCTTGAAATCAGATTTCAACCGCATTTATCCATTTTAACAACTCATTTTTGTCTCTCTTCCAGCAAGAGGGGAGATTTGTTTTCCTTTCGTTTGTTGGAAGTTGAGGTCAGTGGTATAGGAAGCACATGCTTCACTGTGATGCAGAGATATGTCTACTATCCTGCTTTGTGTCATTTATGTGTTACAAGCATTAGATCACTGGATAGTTATGCTCATATCAGTCTCATTCTGCGGAGTGTGTTCATTAATTTTCTTTCCAAGTGTACAGGCAATAATTTCTGAAGATGCTTCAGAAAGTTTGCTATTCCCTTGAACCCCACTTCCAGGCTAGCTAATATTCTGCTTTCTTTCTTTTATTGTTATGACAAAAACAGGCAAGAAGTGGGACTAATGGGTTCCTGACCTGTTTTAGTCACACATTCATGTGGGAAATAACCTTTAAAAAACTCTTTGTCACAGTGTATGGCTACAAACACTGTATGGGGCAAGGAGAGGCTTCAGGCTTTCTCTACCCTCACACTATTTTTCACCAGTAGAAATGGCTGAGGGGGGAGGCTGTTTGCCACTTGCTTGGGCTCCACATGCCCTGGGATGGGTGCATGGAGCTCAAGGAAGAGGCAAACAGGCCTTCCTGTGGAGGTGGGTTTGGGAGGGAAGGAGGATAAAACTGCATTCCATCAATGACTGATATTTTTTACTCCTTGTGTAATGTTGACTTCATCATCTGCCCTGTTCTTTGTACCAGCAGATAATGCCAGTCACAACTAGCTAAGGAGTGCAGCTACATCTCAGTCACATCTAATTTTGCATGACTTTCTCCATGGATCCTTCAGATACCAGTAAAATTTTGTTGTGGTTACCGAGGGGGGTGGTGGTGATTAAAGACTGATGTTTCTTCACTCTTGCAATTATGACTAAACTCTGTTTCTTTGGAAGGGACATCATAAAAATAGAAAATAGATCAACAAGGAAATGTATTCTTCCTTCTAGTAATATAGGCCATACCTTAGATTTATATATAGCTATGAATTAGTTATATTTTGTTGAAGAAATAATGGAACTTTAAATCACTATAGCAATTCTTGGCAGGCATAACATATATGTTCCCTACTGAGATGGTTGTCACCCGTCCTTCACTGACTTCTAATATTTATGAAGGTACATGAGTAAAAATGATATATAGCTACATGAGCACAGTCCAAGAGGCCTAAAAAAGACACATGACCAGACTTGCTGTTGATGAAGGAACAACAGCAAAGGGTTATGTTGTGTTATGTTATCAGCAAAAGCTGATAACTATGCTTGAGATACTGAATTAGTATCACTGGAGAAATAATTCTGGTGCTAATTAGATCGTGCTATTCAAAATGATTATTCCCAGTTCTCCCCCCCAGTCCATCTCTCTCTCTGTGTTTGTGTTTTCCAAGTAGCTTGTATTGTGCTTATGCATAGTCATTGTACCTGCTAACATTTTATCTATTATAAAACCAACTGTAGGTCAATGTTAGCTCATTTAGATCTGACACAGTAGAGCATAAGTAACTGCTGGGAGTTAAAAGAAGTAAAAATGTACCTTTGTTGAGCTCTTAAATTTTGTTTAGTTTGTATAGCAAAAGAGTAATCCCCAATAAGCTGTCTATCAGACAAAAATAGTCAGAGTTGGAAATTGTGAAATCTAAACTAATGTATACAGATAGGATTCTCTAGATTTTATGCTGGTATTTGACACAATATGAACTGGTCCTTCATGTTTTTGGAACCATTATCGAAACTAATCTAAACTAATGTATACAGATAGATTTTATGCTGGTATTTAACACAATATGAATTGGTCCTTCATGTTTTTGGAACCATTATCTATGTCTTGCCTTAACAGTACTGATCTGCTCCTCCATGTGCAGAACCATAAAAATATTTCCTCCTTCCAGAAGCTCACTTGTGAATCAAGGTACTGTATTATGCTGCCCAACAAGATGTCCCCTACTTGGGAACCAGAAGTGGGTGTCTGTTTTGCCAAAGTTCTACTAGAGGTAGATTTGGTTTCATTCCACCCGACTGAGGAAAATAGTCTCCTATTGAATCATCTCAATCCAGGAGAGAGACTTTCTTTTCCACCTTCTTAGAGCTGGTTGGACATAAATCCTGCCTAAGCCCCCCCTTCCATCTCACCCCATAAAAATTGGGGGTTGCCCCCCCCAAAGAAGCTGTCCTACTCAAAAGATTATTGTCCCTTGTTTGCTTTTGTAAGTATAAAGCTTCAGGCCTGTCAGATGTTAAATGTATAAACAAGTTATTTTGACTGACTTGTGATTTTATTTTGCCTGTTTGAATCCATTTCCTCTTTTGCTTTGTCCCTTAAATAACCTTTTAGAGAAGAGGGTTTCTGTCTCTCTGTAGTGTGTGTGATCAGGTTTAGGAGGTTGTTTTTTTTTTAATCAGCTTTGACTATTTGTTCCCAGAGCTTCATGATCAGAGACAAGGGAGATCCTGAAAGATTGATGTAGACCAGGCTGAGGGGCTGATACCTTGCCCAAAAGAATATCTGCCCAAATAAATAAAGCAGGCTTCGCTGTTCTGGTTATTTTTTTCTGCTGTGGAAAGGAAGGGTTAACATAAGAAGTTTCGGCCATGACTTAGAGCAATCCCAAGCAGATCTACTCAGAACTAAGTCTCATTTTATTCTGAGGCTTACTCCCAGGATAATGTGTTTAGGACTGTGGTCTCAGTTTACACTGTGACTGGACAAGGTAATCCTGGTCCATTTATTGAAAACAGCACACATAACTGCTGCCTTACCTGTAATAAAACTAATTCAGTATACATAGCTGTAACGTTTTTAGCCCCTGGCACTCTATCTGGGAAGGGTTTTTGCATGTGTTTCATTTTTGTATGTGTTTCATACTATTTATTCTCTCTTTTTAGTCCTTTTCATTGCTTTCTGGAGGAAAATACAGCATTTAGATTTAATCAGACATTTGCAACGGATCAGTTAACTGATACTGAAAAAGTAATACTACAATGCAGTCTCCCTTGCCCTGCTCACCTTTCCCTTGGAAGAACACCTAGTTCTTGAAATATGTTTGATCCTTTCCCTTAAATAAGTTATTACATCCTAAAACTATGTGCTTACAATGAGGTGGGAAGCAAAAATAGGATATGGTACTTTGATGCCAAAGTTTTAAAAAAGTGTTAACCTCACTGAGACTGAAGTATCCCCCCCATAGGGGTTTCCTAGTGTTAAAAGACTGAAGTGAACAGTTCTGATAAAGGAAAAGAAATACTTCTGTTAATTAGAAATATTCTGTATTATTCCCGAGAACCATGTACTGCTGAGGGCCATACATGTAGGCAAGAAAAGAAATAGCTGCGACCACCATTTGACCCTTGTTAAGGGTGCCTGTCCTATGCTTTAGGGGCATATCTACATTGTTTCATATCAACTTAGATTGTCTTCCTTCCCTTAAAAGATCAAGGAACTACGTGCCATGAAAATTATGAGCATTCAATTATACTGACTGATCTGTACATGCTTATTGGCAAGTAAGTTTTATTCCACTCTTTCTCCAAGGAACTTTAGGTGATGTGCATGCCCCCCTCCATTTTATCCCCAGAATGACTTGTCACTATTTATTACATACATTTTTATACCACCTTTCCTTCAAGGATTTTGTGGTGGCATGAATGGCTCTCCCTTCATCCACAACAGCCTATTGCTAGGTTGAGAGAGGGTTACTGCTTTGTAGCACAGTGGAAATTTGAACCTAGGTACAATGTGAAAGTCTTTTGTAGGGATACTAGATTACCAACACTATGTTAACAGTGATGTTATAATTGTAAATCTCTGATTGAAAATGAAGCATGCCATCGAGATTCAGGTAATTCCAAGAAGTTCCACACTCATGGGGTTTACAAGGCAATAGACAAGCCGAAGTGATTTGCCATTGCCTTTCCAGTTTTCCTGAGTCTGTACTTAGATGGGAGACCATCAAGGAAGGAAGGAAGGAAGGATAGTGAAGTCATTCTCACTTTGTTTCATATACTGGCATTCAATATTCTTTGTATTTTGAGAATGGGGGCAGAATGCTTTCTACAATCCTGATGCTGGCAATGGAACAGAAATGATTGGTAAATCCCATTGATTTCAGTGAAGCAAGCCCCCTTGATCACTGTGACACTTTCATATAGATTCGCTGGAGCATAAGGAACTATGTTAAGGAGATACAGTGCCAATAGGAACATGTGTGTGGGGGGGCTGGTGGAGTGTCATTCGGCAGTTGTGGCAAATAGGTTCCGTGTCTGTGAAATGAGGAAATCACCAGTAAAGCTCCAGGTAGCACAAAGACATTTGGGTAGAACTGAGATACCAGGGAAGTGGAGTGCAGAGAGGAAGTGTAGAGAAACCAGGCAAAAGGCAGTATGTGAGGGGTGTCTGGTGTGTGCCTGTCTTCACGGTTTTCTGAGCTGCATTCTTATTCCATGTGTAGCTACTGAACCTCCTCTGATGCCCTCTGCTAATGTCAAAAGTCATACGGCCTTATCCTTTTCCTCAGTACATGTTACTGTCTTCTCCCTAAATTGCTGGTACTATTAGCCATCATCTAGCAACTCTGCTTGGCATTCTGCACTGTGGCTGAACAGAACCATTGAAGCTGTCATTTATGTTAATATAACTGTCAACCACAGCAAAACTGTATTTAAACTCTGAAGGCAGCAGGGAGATTGTTTCTGGTATGCAGAGCGCTTCTTGGCTCATGCTTGCTACCTTTCCTCAGCTTGGACCTGCTGCTCCTTCTCCTGTTGCTTTGGTATTTTTTTCTCACTCGCACGGCCCCCCCCCCCCCGGTTCTTTCCCCATGCAAGCTTTGTCTCCCCCCCCCCGGCCCAAGTTCCAGGTCTGCGCTGCTTTGCTTTGCCTCGTTCAGCCGAGGAGCTGGCTGATGGAGTCTGACCACCAGTGCTGGAGCCGAGGGGGGTTTGCTTGCGCCCAGCGCGCAGGCTCGCCTCTCGGGCATGCTCATTAACGCCGAGGGAGCCCAGACCCTGTAGACCAAGAATCCGGGAAAGTTGCTCGATGGAGCTCGCCGTCTTTAAATAAGAGACTGGGATCCGGGAGGGCGTCCCCGTCTCCGGTTCTCCACTGGTCGAAGTGCGCTCTCGGAGCAGCCAGCCAGCGTGCCTTCTCCCCCGCCGGAGAAAGCGGGGGCTTAGCGACGGCCCCAAAGAGGGAAGAGATCTCCGGAGAGCTTCTTCCGTCCAGCGGGTGCTTTAGTCGTGCCGCCTCTGCAGCGCAGGCTCCTCGGATCCCGAGCTCGGGGCGGGAGACGGAGCCTCAGCCGGGCAGAGCTGCAGGTGGAAGACTGCCGTCGAGAAGAGAGCCGGAGCTGCGGGGCAGCCGAGTCCGCCGCTGCCGCCCTCCCATCGCACATCGGACAGACCCTCGCCGGCTGAAGGCGGAAAAGCGCCTGTACTGTGCAGGGAAAGGGCTTGGTTCCAGAAGCGACCCTTCGACCCGGACTGCGCCGCGCCCGGTCAGCTCTGTCCTTCCGTCGCCCCGGCCCTTCTGAATGTGGCGGGGAACGAGGCTGCGTTGAAGTAATCAACCTGTGGGCTGATTTTTTCCTTCTCCTCTTCTGGAAGCGGCGGCGGCGGCGGCGGCAGTTGCTTGTTTGCCAAAATACGCTTTGCGGGTGCAGCAGAGGAGGGGGAGGCGCAGAGGAGTGTGAGGAAAGGAGGGCACCTGGGCTTCTCCCCCCCCCCGCCAGGCTGGGAGCCTCAAAGGTGGCAGGAGGCAGGGGGAGTCGGGCTCTCCCCCTTCCGCAAGGCATCGCAAAGCAGCGTAAGAGATGCCCCACCATGGCCGGTTGGCACCTGCGTTGTCCTAGGATGAAAGGATAGATTGAACTGCTTGGAGCCCGGGAAGGGAATAAACACAGAGAGAGGAGCCCTTGAAGCCTGTTAAGAGAAACAAGCCGCGATCATCTTGGGGAAGTTGAAGGCAAAAGAGAGCTCTCGCTTTAAGGGGGGGGGGATCCCTGCCGCCCACCTATTTCTCCCCCTTTCGCCTGGATAGTGTTAACCAAGACAAGCAAGCGGCAATAACAGAAGCGTTGTTCCTGATCGCGGATCGTCTTCCCATGGACAGCCCTGTGAAGCTCGTCTTGTCTCCCGGGTTCCTCTCATTGCTGAACTGAAGCAGTTACTGGAGGAGGAGGAGAAGCGGCAGACACACTCACTCACTCTCTCTCACACACACATACATACAAACAACCTCATAGGAGCACTGGGAGCGATTGCGCAATTCTGCCCAGATTGCTTTCCCTCCCCCTCCTTCCTCTTCCCCCCCTCCCCAAATGCTGCTCAACTCCCGAGGAAACAGAAAGCTGATTCATGGAGCCCAGACCCTGCTTCCTCTGTGCTGGTCTCCTTTGAAGATCATGCTGCTGCTGCTGCTGCTGCTCAAGACTTTGTGTTAGTCCCCTTTCCCCCCTCCCCCCAGGAGGAAAAAAAAAAAAGCTCTCTCCGATCCCAAGCTTTTTTTTTTTGTATTTTGGAAGTGTGGTTACTGGCTGGCTCCAACCCGGGAAACATTGATGCATCGCTCTGGAAATTCATTGTGTGACTTTCTGGGTATTTGCTGAGTTTCAACCCGAGATGCAGCTCTTGAAAGCTTTATGGGCATTAGCAGGAGCAGCTATCTGCTGTTTTCTTATATTTGTCATCCACTCCCAGTTCCTTAAAGAAGGTAATTATATCTGCATGCCTGCATACACACTATTTCCCCTCCCCTTTCAAATGCACAGGTCTGTAGTTGGTATCTCCTAATCATATTTTATTATTTTCTAATGTTCTAGTTTCACAGATCTCTCTCTCTCTCTTTCTCTCCCCCCCCCCGCGTCTCCATTGGTATGTTATTTTCCAAGCAGATATTATTTCATTTACAGGAGTCATAGGAAGGCTAATGTTCTTGCTGAGTGTATTCGGTGGTCTTATCTGGGTAATGCTGGAATTGTGATTCATTTGGTAGCAGAAAACTCATGTTTTCTTGTGGATTACAAACTTTCCTACTTTTTAGATTAAATTACTGTTAAGATTATTAATACACCATAATAACCCACTACGTACAATTAAAAATCTTATTTTTGATAACAATTGAATAGTCATCCTATTCTTTTTTTTTAATTTTGGAAAAAATTCAGTACACTTTCAATAGATGGCACTAAAGTTCTATGGTAAAGCATGGAAGAGCGAAGCTTGGGCAGAAGGTTCTTTCCTTTTCGGTTTTCTCCTAAAACTAAAAAGAGGCCTTCTGCCTCTGGTTTTTAGGATTTTTCCATGAAACCTGCAAATAAATGGGGTCTCAAAAATAAGGGAAAACATAAGAGAGAAAGAGATTATTGTTTTGTGTGGGGATGAGAGAAATACGCTGTGTTTCTTGATTTGAACATAAGGTTACTTTCATTTCTAAAAGAGAGAATCTTCTATTGAGACCCCCCCCCCCACTGGGGATACCAGCTTCTAAAATGATGGTTTAATTTAATTAGTTGTTTTTTAGGCTTCTATCCTTTTATGAAAATTTAGTATTTTATGGTGCAAAACTGTTTAGATGTAATGTGTGAGATGAAACAATGCTGCATTAAAAATACTTAAAAACCAGACATTTAAAACGATACTTTAACAAAGACTGAATTATAAAAGTGTATATGCAGATGTCTTAGCACCATCTTTATGAACATTAAAACAAGTACAAGATGCTGACTCTAGGAATATGGAAGAACTTGTAGTGTGTCTCGGGCAAAGTGTCTCCCAGTCAGCCAGTGTAGGGGTTTTGATGATTTAATTTGACACATGTCAGTCCTTGAAGCATATGCATCTCTATATATGCACGGATACACAAACTAATTCTGGGAAAAGTAAAGTATATTTCTTTTGAATACCCTTGCAGATTCCAGCATTTAGTTCTATGACATTTCTTTCCCTTTTGTTTACAAACACATGGAATTTCTTCTCCAATTACTTCCAGGAACTAATTAATTTTAAGGTTCTTAATAAAAAAGGAACATAACAGCATGAGATGCATTTTCTTGCCTCATTACTTAAGGTGATTTTTTCCTAAGGGGTAGGTGCTGTAATGAAAGAATAAAAGAATAAAAAGCTTTTAAACATTATTCAATTTTTTTCTTGACATGCTTTTTATTAATAGTTTTGATATTTACATTTCTCCAATGAGTTCAGGAGGCAGTCTTTTGAAAACACTAGAGGAGGGCCATGTTAGTTTACCAGAGGATAGATTAAATCTCAGCTGTTAATTTTTGAAAACAAGAGAGGAATGCCTACCAATCAGGACACCTTCTAAGTACTAGATGCATATTTTTCTACCAATGTGGTTGCATGCTGGTTGAATGCAATTTCTTGTAGACTTGATGTACATATTGCAGCTTGGTCCACTTGTTCTTAATTTGAGGATTCTAACTGATATATTTTCAACATTCACAAGCAGTGTTGAGCTTTAGGTTCTAATATAGCACCACACAATTAAATAGATTCTGGAAAGAATTCCATGTCATACATTTTCCCATGTACTTCATAGATGCCTCTTATTTGTGTTCTAGTATTGTGATTTTCACTTAATATAAAGCACTTTGTTGTGGTATATACATAGTGTGTTCATTTTTGCTTAGTGGGAAATTAATTTGCACATTTTCATTTCTCCAGTGCTATCGCAATTTATATGTAAGAAACTGAGAGAATTACTCTCCAGGTATTCAGTAACTCCAGTTACTGGTACACTGAAGATAAATCAATGGAATGAAAGTGGTGGATAACCATTTTTATTGTGACAAGATATTAAGGCCTGATACTCTTGTAGCATTAGAATGTTGGTTCTTAATTTGTTGTTCAAGTTATTCATTTTAACGGAAAGCTGAAGATGGAACATTTTTGTTTCAATTCTTGGTGGTGTTTCATTCTTGGTATTTAATGCACATTAAAATTCTTTTTTTTTTTTACTTCTCCTAAGACAGAGCAATTATACAATCCCATAGTATTTACCAAGTGATTTAGAGTTTGGGCAACTTGGTCAAACAGACTTGCCAGAACTGTCAACAAGATGTGTTCACCAGTTCAAGCAACGCCTACTTCAGTACTCTTTAGTGAAACAAAGTATCTGACTCCTGATTTAGTCTACAGATGCAGTCCCCAGACACTTACTCTGAAGTTATCTCATTCAGTTATACCAAGTGGTTTCTGGCCTTTTCCTCAGACCATGTTGTTATAATATGTATTTTAATTGTCACTGATCTATTAACTAAATTTGATAACCGATCAGTATTCTTCAGCAGACTCCTCAGTAGAATGTTACATTTGCAGCTTAAATATGTACCTAATTAGAGTTTTTGTGTTCATAAATAACATAGCAACTTTGTATGTTTCTGACTTAATTATGGAAAAGATACAATAAAGTCAGTAGTTTCTCTCTAAAAAAGGAACCCTGATAAACAGGATATTATAATTCTCCAGAACTTTTGCATATGATAAACTTTCTGTGTTGGCTGTCCATGCAAAGTAGTTCAATTCAGAAAATACCATTTTTGTTGTTGTGGAGTGAACTCTTCTTGACACAACGTACACAATTAACTCACATTATTCACATTATTGCATTATTGTACAGCTCACAAGTGGTTAAAATAAAAGGGTTACACTTGCTCTGAGATGAATGGGAAAGAGCTGTTTAAATGCTTATTTTTCATGAATATGTTTTCATTTGTCCAAGAAGTGAAGAAAGGATAACAGTGTGTGCCATTTCCCCCCACTTGTGCTTTTGTGTGGAAATGCAGGTCATCTTGTGGCTAATCCAGTCTCCTATGTCCAGTATGTCTTTCAGCATTTCAAAAAGATGAATAGACCTATGAACCAAGAAAAGGCTATTGTGATCTGTAATTGCAGTCCCATGCCTGTTTGATCTTCATACAATGCAGTTTAGCATATTCCAGTTGGTTTCTGTCAGGCTGAAGAGGTGTTAAAATTAAAACAATAAAGCAGTTGCTTTAGAAAATTAAAAGGAGACATAATATATCGATTAGCTCGTCCAAATTCAAGATGGTTTATCTCCATTGTGACATAGTAATATTTACTTAGTTCTGCTTCCTGTTGAAGATAGCCAGGTGAAAAGTCTATTTTTGTGCTGTTGCTGTCCGGCCTCCCCCCTTTAGACCCCATTGTGCTTAATTCAGTAGTGTGATGTTAGTGATGAAGATGCGGCAGAAGATACATTTTGAATGTGTGTAAAGAGTTTAGAGAAGCTTCATTAACAAGGGAGAAAAAAACTTCACTTCTGTATACAAAGCATAGTATGCAACCCACTCAGTTATTTATCTTGTAGTTTTGTATACTTTTGGAATGTCTGGTTTTTAATTAGGATGTTGAGTTTTCATTGCATTCTTCCCTATCCTTTAATGGAAATGTGAAATAAAAGGTTTTTTTCTCTCTATTCATAAGGATTTTGAATACTGTGTTGGTTTTGAATGATGTGACTGATTATGTAAAACTGGGACAACTCTAAGAAAAGACTACATTGTTCAAAGAGCTTACCCAAATCTACAGGAAAATTGTAGCCAAGTCTCTTATTAGCATGTTATGATAGAGTGAAAGTAGGTAATGCATATTTTAGTTGATCATTGTCCTTGTTGGTATAAATGGTGCTGCCTCTTCAAACTAGTTTTGTATCTCTTGTCCTTTTTTGGTCTTGATTCACTTCAGTGGCTGTTTTTTGTAAATTATGTGTTTTGATTTGCAGTAGCCCAGTAATTCCAAGCCTACCTGTTTCCCATTTTCCTGTTATAACTTGTTGCATATGAGCTGGAGTATGAGTGGGCTATACCGGTAGCTGTGCCACATAAACCTTGCAAACTGCTTTATGATCCCAAAGTGCAGTGATATTGGTCAACCATTGCAAGAAATATACTGGTTCATATGGAGATCTGTTAGCTGTTCTTATAGCTAAAGAACTTGTTAGCAATTAAAATGTTAGGAACAAACCTTTTGGACAAGTTCTAATTGCCCTGTGGTGAATGGTATGCAGTGTCTTAACAATAAGCCGTTGCAATGTGCAGAAGTAGGTAGTTCTCTCCATCAAACAGATGTCTTTATCAGTCTCCTAGGATTGAAACAGTTGGAACCTGAAGCAATCACAAGTAAAATAATCATAAGGTAAAGCAAGAAACCTTGAGGTGTACCTGGTATAAGGAATGTAACATTTAAACTTGTGGTTCCTATGCAACTTACTGATCTTGTGGTTCCTATGCAACTTACTGGAGTCCTGACCCCAACAGCAGTGCACTAATAGTGCAGATAGGACTGGGAATAAGGATCCCAGTTCTGATGGAAGATCTCAAATATTGACAGGGACTCACATGTAGAGCTGGTGCTGTTGTAGCTTTTGTTTGTACCCTGCCGCAGCATAAAATGTTGTGCCAAGATGGTTTCAGTTCACTGATATGTGCAGGAAATGGAGTAGGGTGCCATATAGCCCATTGAATATTTAGAAGACAATTGCCTGACAAGTGATACAAACCCAGATTGCTTTTGTTTCACTTCAAGCTGCTTATTTTTGGTGGGTATTGGTCTAAAGAATCTATTTTGGTTTTCAGTGAGGTTATTCACGATGCAGAAATTCATATGTGTGAGTGTGCATTAGCTCCCCTTTCCCATAAATATCCTGTAACTTAACCGATGTCTATACATAATTGAAAGAATGAGATATATAAATGATGGACAGGACTTGACAAATGTGATATATATGCCAGGGACTTAACCATGTGAGAGTTACCCAAGCCTTCAGTATCTATCAGAGCAGAAGATGCCAGTCTTTGGTGCTTCCATGTTTAGCCTGCCCACATGGTTTTAGATTATAGCGTTTGTGAATGCTATTTAATGGAACAAATAGTAGTGTACAACTTTATGCACAAATAAGTATTTCTGTAAGCTGCTTTGGATCCCTATTGGGGAGAAAAACAAGATATATATAAACACATAAAGCTGCCTTATACTGAAAGATATTCTGAACATATACTGAAAATATGCTAAATAAATATCTTATTTATTAATCCACCTTGAGTCGCAGTGAGAAAGGCAGACTATAAATAACATAAGTTTGTGAACACTCCAGTTATTCTCGCTCTCTCTTCTTGAATGTCTGTGTTCAGATCATTTTGCTTTCTGGAAAGTGTTGGCTTCAGCCTCTAATAGTCTGAACTTTAAAAAACAAACAAACCAAAAAACCTAAACATCCCCAAAATTTATTTATGTATTTATTTCTTCAAATTTGTACCCTGCCCTCCCCGCCTGAGCAGGCTCAGGGCGGCTTACACGATAAAACATAATAACATTCAAATATCATAAAACTTTTAAAACAATTCATTAAAACCACAATATAACAATATAAAGTGCTAGCAATAATGTTTTTTATCATATAGATGGTGCTATACATGGTATAGAATGTCTGAGTATTCAGCTTGTTGATCTTCTCGTATCTAATGGCGGGCACAGGCTGTCAGCAATAGACCAGGCACCTGGCTCTACAATTAGTGTTGGTGATGGTGGCGGTGGCTCCTAATTGAAGGCCTAGTGGAAGAGCTCTGTCTTGCAGGCCCTGCGGAACTGTAGAAGGTCCCACAGGGCCCTGGTCCCTTCCAGGAGCTCATTCCACCAGTGTGGAGCCACCACCAAGAAAGCCCTTGCCCTGGTTACTGCCAGCTTGGCATTTTTGGGACCTGGGAGGGCCAAACAATTTTGTGACCCTGACTGAAGTGCTCTCTGGGGTATATATGGGGATATCTGGTAGTGCTTCACATTTTTTCCTCTGTCTCCTTGAGTTACAACTTTTGTAATTAGTATTTACTGCTTAAGAAGACCTGCTCACAACTCACTGAAAAAGTCTGAGTCTTCTTCTCTCTCCCCCCATAGTTTTTTTTTGGGGGGGAGAGGGATGGTTCAAAGTTTTGCTTATTCATATATGTAGACATAAGCAAGGCAAAGAATACAAAACTTCACTTTGGAGGATAGGCTTTAAGGAGTGTCAAGAGGTCCAAGGTCAGTGCACTTTGCAACTGGATTTTACTGTGTAAAATGGCAAAATACTTGCAAACAGTCACTGAAGTGGATTGAAACGGCATTATTTATCATGTGTGAAAGCGCCCTAAGTGAGTGACCACTGGTGCATCTACCAGTATTGTCTTGTTGGACTGACACTTCTTCAAGGCCTAGGGTTGAGCTCTTTTCTGTTTGATGTTCTTTTATCTGCAGACGGTGTACTTTACCACATAGCTGTCTCTTCTCCATTTTTCAGCCTTGCTGAATATGAACTTGCTGTTGCTTGTAGGATGGGAAACAAGTTGCCATAATCTATTGTTGTTGAATCAGTATCAACTGAGAATAGTTATCATTTACCTATAGAGAATCTTTGATGTGATGAAAGTGGTGGGTGGGAGCCGCCAGAAACCATTTCAGCCATGAACCTGACATCGGGCCACACTGCTGTGGCTTGCATATTGATACCCTTCATCTCTGTGTCAGTGAACTCCTGACCATTTTATAGTGTGTACTGGTGTCCATGCAGCTGTTTTGGCCCTTGAAAACACTTGGGTTGGGGGAAAAGAGTTCTGCACCACAAACCCACAGTTGATTGTGGCATCACAGCATTTTGAAATTGCTGTAAAATGGTGATAATGAATTGGTGCTGGCAATAATTTTGCTTTTCTTTTAACTGGGCTCAGCAACCCGTGGGGGGGGGGGGGGCTCAATCTGAGTCTGTAGAGAGCCTCCTTAGCTTCTCTTTACATCTGCATAAAGCAAAAAAAGCCACGCTTCCCCTGTATGCCAGGCAGGCTGTAGCTGTGTGTGGGGGGAAGTGAGTGCACATAACAGGGTTGCCAACCCCATGTTGGAAAATTCCTGGAGATTTAGGGGATGGAGCCTGGGGGATGTGGGGAGGGACATTAATCAGGCATAATGCCATTGATTCTATCCTCTGACGTAGCCATTTTCTCCAGTGGAAGTGGTCGTTTAAGTCTGGGGATCACTTGTGATTCTGGTGAATTTCCAGGCCCCACCTGGAGGTTGGCAACCAATTTGGTGTAGTGGCTAAGCGAGGCAGACTCTAATCTGGAAAACCAGGTTTGATTCCCCACTCCTCCACATGCAGCTGATGACTGACCTTGGGACAGTTACAGTTCTCTCAGAGCTGTTCTCACAAGAGCAGTTCTCTCAGAGCTCTCTCAGCCCCACCTAGCTCATAGGGTGTCTGTTGTGGGGAGAGGAAGAGAAGGAGACTGTAAGCCACTCTGAGACTTCAAGTGAAGAGTGGGGTATAAATCCAGTCTCTTCTCTTTTCTTCTGCTGCTATTGCATTCCAACCTGAGTGCCTATAGCTATCCTTAAGTCTTCCTATAGCAAGTTACGTGGAGCCAAACCAGAGCATGGTTTTGGGCTTTTGGGGGGAGGGCGAATTCAGTGGAAGATGGTGTTGTGAATCAAAGGGGCCATCCATCCAAGAAAATTCACCTTCTTCTGTGATCTCTGCTAGCAAAACAACAGACTCTTTTACTGGTGCTACTTTGGTGAAGGGGGATTCCCATTTGGCATACTGCAACCCAGGAAAGTGGAAGTGGACAATATGGGGGTGGGGATCTTCATGCATTTACAAGATTCTGTTCATCATGTGTAAATAAAGGGAGGGGATATTTGGTTTTAAACAAAATGGATTATCATTTAACCTTCTTTGTAAATGATCCCTTGTAGAGTCTTCACACTACATCATAGCTCATTAATAATAAAGTAAATAAATAATGATATGCTTACCACCACTGTACTCATTCTCTCCCCCAATAAGAACTTTCTGTCTATGGGCCTGCATACCCACATGAAACTTCCTTATACTGGTCTACCTTATACTTGGTCTACCAAGGTCAGTATTGTCAGCTCTGACTGACAGCAGCTCTTCAGGGTCTCAGGTAGAAGTCTTTCTCATCATATCAACAGGATCCCTTTAACTGGAGATGTCAGCACCTGAACCTAGGACCATCTATGTGCAATACCACTGAGCCATAGACATTCCCTTATCATGGTGGGACATGCAATACGTTACAGTGGATTATTCAGAAAGTTTTTAAAAACGCACACACAAACACTTAAGATTCTCCCTTGCATTTCATAATGTCCAAAACAACAACAGCAATGACAACAGCAGCAGCAACTACTACTACTACTTGTCACAGTCAGATATTTGACTGGTAGATGATGTTCTGCAATTCGAGATCTAGACAAGTTCTTTTGAATTGCAGATGCATCTTTGCAGAAGTCTTGCTGTTCCAAGCAACACTGTCTTTTGAAGCTGAGCTGGTGTTATTTGTTCAATGCCCAGAATGTTCAGGTGTTTTTGAGACTACTATGCAGTGCTCCAAGGGTTCCAGTGACAACTGGCACATTGGTAACCTTCTTCTCCCAGAGACACTCTAACTGTATTTATAGGTCTTGGTATTTCATGATTTCCCCCCATTATTTATTTTCTATTCTGCTGGGATTGCAATGCCTATGATCCAAACCTTATTTTTCATTTTTTCTACAATTGTGATCAGGAGTGTTATGCTCCAGATGTTTGTCTGTTTGCAATTGGAAGTCTCCAAGAACCTTTGTTTCATCACTCTTCATGATCTTGACTGGTTTGTGCTCCAATAAATTTCTGGCTGATGGTAAGACTTACTTCTTCCAAAGATTCCAGTGCAACCCTTATCATGTCATTCTTTATACTCAGCTTGAGCAATTTCACTGCAGGCACTGACCATGGGGCCAGCTGTTTCATCCTTTATTTTTCATTTTTCATTGTTTTAGTAGTAGCAGCAGCAGCAGTAGTAGTAGTAGAAGTAGAGTAGATAATAGAGAGGGCAGTGGAAATTCAGTTACAGGGCTTCTTGGGTGACACTTCCATCTTAGACCCCTTCCAGCCCAGTTTTCGCCTGGGTCATGGGACAGAGACGGCACTGGTTGCCCTCACGGATGACCTCTGGAGGCATCTGGATCGAGGCGGATTGGCAGTGCTGTTGTTAGACCTGTCGGCTGCATTCAACACGGTTGATGATCAGCTACTGATCCATCATTTTGCCAACATTGGAGTTCAGGGACTAGCCTTGCAGTGGCTTTCTTTCTTTCTCCAAGGCCGGGGACAGAGAGTGGCACTAGGGGATCAGCTGTCCCGAAGGCACCCACTGGAATGTGGAGTGCCTCAAGGAGCAGTGCCATCCCCAATACTTTTTAACATCTATATGCACCCTCTTGCCCAGATTGCCCAGAGGTACGGACTGGGTTGTCACCAGTATGCAGATGACACCCAGCTCTATCTGTTGTTGGGTGGTAAGTCCGACTCCAAACTAAAAGATCTAGACTGGGCATTACAAGCTGTGGCTGGTTGGCTTAGGCTGAGCCGGCTGAAATTGAATCCAACAAAGACGGAGGTCCTTTGCCTGAGTCGGGGCAGTCCAAAGGTAGGGATCCCGCTCCCAACCTTCTAGGGGCACCATTGGTGCCAGCGCCGGAGGTTAGGAGTTTGGGAGTATTCCTAGATGCCTCCTTAACAATGGAGGCCCAGGTAGCAGTCACTGCCAAGTCGGCCTTTTACCAGGCTGATTAGGCAGTTGGTTCCCTTCCTTGAATGCAACGACTTGGCAACAGTGAACCATGCAATGGTCACCTCGAGACTGGACTACTGTAATGCCCTCTACAGAGAGCACTGCGATCAGGGACCCAGAATCGGCTGTCCCCCCCCGTATTAAGGAGGCCAGGCTATTGACAACCAGGGCCAGGGCTTTCTCAGTGGTGGCTCCACTCTGGTGGAATGAGCTCCTGGAAGAGACCAGGGCCCTGGGGGACCTTTTGCAGTTCCACAGGGCCTGTAAAGCAGAGCTCTTCTGCCAGACCTTTGGAGCCACCACCACTATTGACAACTGACAGCCTATGATGGGAGAGCCCTGATCCCCTGGGTCTTACAACTACTGCCCGAGCTAATCGCCCAGGACAACTAAAGAAGATCAATGAGCTGACTGTAAGATGAGGAAAGTAAGTACTAGCCCTTTATTATATTTATGGTTTTAAGAATTGTTATTGTATTAACAGATGTTATACTTTTGTACTGTACTGTTTGAGCTTATTCTGTTCTTATGTAAGCTGCCCTGAGCCAGCCTTGGCCAGAAGGGCAGGGTAAAATTATTATTATTATTATTATTATTATTATTATTATTATTATTATTATTAGTAGTAGTAGTAGTAGTAGTAGTAGTAGTAGTAAATTTTATTTTATTGAAGCCGAAGTCTCTAGGTGAAATTAGCAGGAATTTTCTCTTGCTGGTTTTTATATTTTCTTTCCCATATGCAGTTGAAATAAATCTTCCTCCATAAAACTGTACCTGCCAGAGGACTTGGGGGAAGGAAGTAGGTAATGACCACTGATAAAGACTGGCTAGTAAGATAAGGCACTATTTATGGGTGCTTCAAAATACACTCATATTTTGTGTACAGATGCAGAGAGAGAGAAAGAGAGAGAGAGATATGCTGTGGACCTTCTCTATGTCAAAGGTGTCCTTCCAGAAGCACTCCCAAACAGTCATGGTCCCTAAGAGATTTTTCTAAAATCTATTTTACTTTCAGTAATGTGTGTCCCTCCCCTTTTCTTCCTAATATATAGTTTCTCAATTTTTGTCTTCTACCATGCTTCCCTTAGGCAGAAAACAACCAGAATAGCTTGTAGTACAGTCTAGTAAGTTTCATCAGTTGTAGTGACTTGTAGGGGAATCAGCTGCACCAGAAAATAGGGAAATCACCCTTCTCTTTCCCCCTTTCTAGTGTCCAGAAAACTCACTGTGGGATACATAGGCACACATTTCATTTCAGTATTGCAACTACTTAATTGAAAAGTTTACCTAATTAAAATATTACGTTACTTATATTTAGCTGGTTCCATACTAGCCCTTTTATACAGAGTTGTCATATTTCACTCTTTTTTTTTTTCCTTAGAGAATCTAGATCCAATTAAGGTCAACCTGTTCAGTTCCAGTATTTTCCGTGGATTCTCTTTTCCCCCAGGACTGATTTGACATTTAATTTAAAATGCAAACATAGGACCAGGCTGTCCCATGTGATCAGTCAGCCTGTCGTTGGGACTTCCCAGACCTTCTGTCTCTTTAAAAGCCTTCTCCTTGCAGCCTAACCAGTTGCTTCCTTTTGTCTGCCAGCTGTTACATGTAGCATTCACATATAAACAACTAGCTGCAAAGCCCGTTGAGGAGGAAGACAACGGGCCCTAGAAAGGTAGGGTGG
>NW_015163667.1:274719-279448 GCF_001447785.1 Gekko japonicus | reverse complement strand
AGGCTCCTGTCGGCGGCCCGGGAGTGTTGGCGGGGGGCCAGGTGGGTGACAGGAGGCCGCAGCCTCCTGTCGGCAGCCCCGGAGTGTTGGGGAGGGCGAGGCAGGTGACAGGAGGCCACAGCCTCCTGTCGCCGGCCCGGGAGTGTTGGCGAGGGGGCGAGGTGGGCGACAGGAGGCCGCAGGCTCCTGTCACCGGCCCGGGAGTGTTGGGGGGGGGAGCCGGGCGACCGGAGGCCGCAGGCTCCTGTCACCGGCCCGGGAGTGTTGGCGGTGGGGCGAGGCGGGCGACAGGAGGCCGCAGGCTCCTGTCAACGGCCCGGGAGTGTTGGGGGGGCGAGCCGGGCGACCGGAGGCTGCAGCCTCCTATCGCCGGCCCGGGAGTTTTTTTTTGGGGGGGGAGCCGGGCGACCGGAGGCTACCGAATCAGAAGTGGCGGCTTGTATGGCCGTCGTAGTCCTCCCTTACCTGACAATGAAAATGGCGTCGGGTGACTGGAGGTGCGTATTTGGGGCAGTGGTGGTGTGGGCGGGACCTGGGCTTTGCGTTCTTATTGGTGGGCATCTCTCCCTTATAATAAGTGGCAGTTCCACCAGCCAAACACTAAGGGGGCGCATTTTCGAACGTTGGTGCCCACTACTGCTTTATTATAAGGGAGTGATTACTAGCTCTTGTAGGAGGAGGAACTTTAGAATCTTTTCTGTTCCCCCCAGTCCCAAGTCACTAGCTTTCTATTTTTGTTTGTTTGTTTTGAATAGGTTATTATTGTAATAATATGGTTATAAAATAATGATAATTAAAAAATAATTTTAAAAAGGAATGGTGGTTTTGGCTTGCATTTTTTAAAAAAGTGCTCAAGCCTTCGCTTCAAAACATAATTAACCTCTTATTCTTGGGTGCTTCCCGAAGCTGGAAGACAACATGAAATAACTAGGCAACACCCGCCCCCCGCCCCCCCGTCCTGAAAGATCAGGCAAAGAAATTCTGCATGGAAGTATTATAGGGGGGGCAGGGGCTGACAGATTTTTCAGGGGGATATATTTACTGTGTGGGACCCTCATTTGGCTTCAGTTCAGCTTATTTACAAGTTCTTTTAGGGTAAAACTAGATGTGATATCAACAGATCTGTGAACAAAGGAAGTTGAGTATGGAGATCCATTTTGGTTCCCTCTGTCTTTTATCCACATTACTTTTTATGCTTTGATACAGGATGTGAACTAAGTTCAAGATAAATAGGTGGACAGGTGGGTAGAGGAGGATAGACTGTGGGAAGTTGGTAAATAATTCAGCTTTGCTTATCCACATATGCTTTTTCACCTCTCAGCTTTGCTCATTCATGTATGGTTTTTCATACCTCATCATTTTATAAGGGAATGTGGGAGACACACCTATAACATAAAATCCTGCCACTTTCACATCTTTTGGCTCTTACACTAGGTAAAGAAACCTTTCTTTTGTTTGTGTGCCATAATTAATTTAAATGTTTATACTTCACTTTCTTCTGAAAACCCAAGATGGCTTTCAGATGTAACACTAAGTTGATGTAGAACACTAAAATCAATACCAATAACTCCAGCAACATTTTGGGCTGTATTTTACTGTGTTATTAGGACCACACCACACGATAATAAAGATGGCCAGTGACTTGACATCCTTTTTTATCCTTCCTTGTATTGTGTGAAGGGAGGAGGATTCATGGTTCTCATGTGGGAGATGCATGTACTCCTATGAAGGCGATGATATATATCTTCCTTGTTAACAACATACCCATCCTTTTTTCCATACTAACTAGTTTACAAGAATAACAAAAGCATTTTCAAGTAGTGCACTCATCTTTTAACAGTTTAAGTTTTATAAGAAGTCGCCCTGGGACTACCACTAATTTTATGTTGGAACTAATGTGCTCCTGGATGTTTCTCAGCTTCGAGATTTTTCACAAGATTTCAGCACTCTGCTTTAATGCAAAAGTACCATGTTAAGTCACCTTAGCTTTCTGTCTCTCAGAAAGGGAGGAACATGATGATGCATGAAGCTGCTAATATCAGAACTTCAGCTATTTATTGACATCATTTGCAAAGCGCATTTGGTGGTCATACTTCGTCTATGAAGTAGTCACAGTGAATTGCTAATTGAAAACATTTGACTAATGCCTCCGTATTGTATTTCATTGTTTAAAAAAATAATTACTAAAGCATAATAGACAAATGTTTTGGAGGGATGTTATAATGTGTTAAAATAATGAAAGTTCCCAGTATTTTACCTGATAACACTTTTTAAAAATTGTGCTCCTGCACATTCCTGTAATGGCACATTCCTGTAATGGCTTAACATTCCTGTAATGCCTGCACATTCCTATAAAGTCATGGCTTTCTGTCTGCCTATGAAGGAGAGAACTTACCTTGGTAGTGGCATATGGTGGTAAACCTATATGTGGTATGAGCAGTCTATTTAAGGTGCATTCTCTTTGTCTCTCTATTAGTCCTTTAGGTATAGCTCTTGACATACAGCAATCACTTTGTTCTGTTTTATTCAAGCTGTTATAGTATCATTTTTATGTATGCTTAACTTTTGCACTTTAACAATTGAGTGACAAACTTGAAGAAAACACGACTACCGCCTTAATTAAACTTGAAGATGCTTTTGTTTCTAGACACTTTATAACCGTAAAAAGCAGTCAAATAGAGCTCAGTTTATTTATTAAAAAGCAAAGCTCTAATATTAATATTTAATATTAACATTTAATATAAGGCTTTTCTACTCATTGCATTTCCAGTACATGCACTGAAAAGGTGCACTGTGCATGATCAACATTTTGACTAAATTGGGATATATTCTTGCTTCATTACATGCCATCAGGAATCCTGATTTTTTTCAGGGTATGTGTCTACAAGTTCCAAAACTGTAATATATACATGTTGTCCAATTCAGACAACATGGTGATTGCACATATTGAGATGATCACACATGGCATGCTTTTCTGGTATATGCAGTAGGAATGCCAGAGACAAAGACAGAAAGGGGCTATACAAATACGGACTGTAATTAAGTGTTGTAAAGTATCTCTGTAATGACACTCATGTTAATGTCAATGAAATATCACTGTTGCTGTTCTTGTAGACTTAGTGCCTTTAGAGACCTTCCTCTGATGTTGCCTCCTGACTCTGGAATTCAGAGGCTGACTGCCTCAGAATGTGGATTTTCCCCTCCGGTGTTCCTTATAGTTTATTTTATCAATTTGGTTTTACAACACTTTTCCAAGGACATCACAGTGGATGACTTGCCCTCCATATTATCATCACAGCAGTCCTGGCCGTGATTAATTATTGAGTGTCATAACCGAGTAAGGATTTGAGGCTGGGTTTCCCTGATTCAAATTTGATACTCTAACCATTGAGCCTCTCTAGCTGTATTTTGTAAGTACAGTGTTTCATATCACTTTAATTTGGTTCTAGATAACCAAATAACCTAAATTAAACTTTCAAATAAAAATCAAAAATACACACGAGGAAAGGAGAAAAGCACAGAATAATTAGCCCCTTTCGTTGTAGCGGAATACATGGTGTATGAGATGACAAATTGGCAGAAGTTGGAGGAAATTGTTTTATACCCCTTTGGGGGCATTTAGGATCCAAAACACAGGTGGACTAGTGAGTATGAGAAAATACATGTAATATGCATGAATTAAAACATGAAATGTCACTGTTGAATTGAACCCAGATTCTATACATATGGCACATTTATGATGTGACATTGAGAAGTAGCGACTATCCATCAAGATAACAAAGGAATGTTTGATGCCATCTGAGACAATGTAGCCAATTTCTGTTTTTTGTTTCTAGTGGTTGTACATCACCTAGAGCCTTACATTGTGGAGAAAAGGCGATTCATAAATAGAATATATATATAAATAAATATAAATAAGATAGATCAAGATCTGCAACAGTAGAAAAGAACAAGAGTCCAGTAGCACCTTAAAGACTAACAAAATTTGTGCCAGGGTATGAGCTTCCGTGACCAGTATCTGAAGAAGTGAGCAGTGACTTATAAAAACTCATGCCCTGCCACAAATTTTGTTGGTTTTTAAGGTGCTACTGTACTCTTGCTCTCAACTATCCATCAGTTATTTAATGTAGTATGTAACAGTAACAAATAGAACAATCACGGTTCACTTGAATGAGGAAAATTAGGATTCCAAAATCCAATTTTGTAACTGTTTAATCTCACTAATGTCTTTTCCCCTATCTAAGTTCATATTTAATGCATTTTTGAGGTGTGGAGTTTGACAGTGAGCTGAAGGTGAGGTCTGTGGATGGAACTCTACTTGAAGTTTAGCATTTTGAGTCACAGCTAATTATGAGATGAAAGAGTTTAAAATGACATCCTTATCAGTGTAGTATCATCTATATATCTAATAGCCAACTTGCCCCCTCCGTGCGGATACTTAAATCAGCACGGAGGGGGCAGGCTGGAGGCGGCAGCTGGGGGGCCGGGGGAGGTTTGTGCACACGTGGGCCAGTCCCCACGTGTGCACAAAAATACAAAAAGTTTTAAAAAATTTCGGGGGGATGTTTAAATCCCCCCGAAAGTGCAATAGCGTCTCCTGCGCATGCGCAGGAGACGCTCTGCAACGCCGCCGCCGCCGCCTCGGAGCCAGCCGGCGGGCTGGCAGGTGACGGGGGGGAGGAAGCCGGGCCTCACCGCTGCCGCCGCCTCACCGGAGCCGGCTGGCCAG
>NW_015163667.1:237663-273902 GCF_001447785.1 Gekko japonicus | reverse complement strand
GACACCAACTGTGTGAGAGAGGTTAGAACGTTCAGGGCGGGGGGAGGGAGAGGCTTCTAACCGGCTCTGTGAGTCAAAGGGTGTGGGGGGAGGGCCCTTTTGCAGGCCTCCGTTGGCCTTTCAGGGAGGGAGGGAGCCTTGGGGCCTGGCCTGGGGAGCCCCTAGCGGTTTTGAGGTGGGATTGGGGAAGGGAGAGGTCTCAGCTGGGTATAATGCCACAGAGTCCACCTTTTAAAACAATCATTTTCTCCAGGGAGTCACAGATCTCTGCTGCCTTGAGTTCAGTTGTAAGTCTGGGGGGTTTTTTTTTCCTTCAGGCCCCACTTAGAGGTTGCCGAGCCTAGGCCTGCCAGCACTTTAGGGTTTCCAGTTTCCCCCCCTGGCCACCGACAGGGGATTCTGGATAAGGTTGCCAGGTCCAGGCTGGGAAACTCCTAGAGATATGCGGGAGGAGCCTGGGGAGGACAGGGACCTCAGTGGGGTACAATGTCACAGAGTCCACCCTCCAAAGCATCCATTTTCTCCATGGGAAGTTATCTCTGTAGTCTGGAAATGAGCAGGAATTACAGGGGATCCCCAGGTCCCACCTGGAGGCTGGCATCCCTCGGCAGCACCCTCTGGGTGACTTGATATCACCTGATTTGCATGACTCAAGTAGGCCCAGCTGCTTGCTACTGTTCATCAGCAGCCACCCTATGAAAGCTGGGTTGTTGTGCAGACAAAAAGTAGGAGAGAATAATGTAAGCTGTTTTGGTCCCCACTGTGGAGAAAAACTGTAATTTTCCTAGGTAGAGGATGTGGGGGAGGGGTGTGGAGATGGAAAGTTGCAGACAGAGAGGCAGATAAAGGTAGGTTGGCTGTTGGGTGGGAAGGAAATTGTGTTGCCAACTCCAGGTTGGGAAATTCCTGGACATTTGTGGGGTGGAGCCTGGGGAGGGTGGGATTGGAGAAGGGAAGGAACTACAGATCAGTATAATGCCATAGCTGGAGGAGAAAAAGAAAAGGGGGGGCAGAAGGGAGAAAGAGTGTGAGAGAGGTAGAGGGAGACAGGAGGAAGCAAAGGTGTGAGGAACAGGATAACCATTCCGAAAGTTTCTTGCGGGTCTCCACTTGTTGTGAACTAAAGTTCAAATTCAGGATCTATTTAACAAACTGCAACTCTCCTGAATTTCATTAATAATATTTTGGTGTGGAGTGCAAGGAGTGGTATAATTCATTCAGTTGTATATAGAGAAAAATGAAACAGTGGTATTGTAGTGAGAATTAGTACTAATTAATTGGCAACTATATCTTTGATGCAAAATACCAGCAGGGAACCCTCAAGAATTTGTGTGGGGGTACCTCATTTTCATCACCACTATTTCCTCATTCTCTTCCTGAAAGCTCCCAGAGCCTTTCCCTGTGTCCTTCTCACCCACCAGCCTATCTTCTTTTATCTGTGATCATCTTTTCCTCCTTTCCTCCCCTGGCAACCTTTCTTTATGGAAACTTTGGCCCACTTGTGCATTGCTGGCCAGTGGGCCCTATGCATGATGGGGAATGCAGAAGGACTTGTAGGGAACACCTCACTTTCCCCTTTATCCCCCTCTCCACACTATTTATCTCTTCCTGGCAGCCCCAATATCTTCAACTTTCCCTGTTTCTTTCTCTCCTTTTCAGCTACCCAATGAGCTATCTTTTACCTTCCTGCCATCTTCAGTTATATAATCTATTTACTTCATTTATACCCCCACCTTTCTCTACAGTGGAAATCCAAAACAGCTTACATTATTCTCCTTTCCTCCATTTTATCTTCCTGACAGGTAGATTAGGCTGAGAATGTGTGACTGGCCCAAGGTCACCCAGTGAGCGTCCTCAGCAGAGTAGGGATTCAAACCTGGGTCTCTCAGGTCTTAGACTGAAATACTGATGGGTACATCACACTGGTTTCATTTGTTGGCTGCTGTTGAACAGTAGCAAGAAACAAATTGTGTAATAGCAAGTTGTTTTGTGGTTGCTGCCAGACTGGCCCATATGAGTCCTCCCTTAAAAGGTGGAACCCTCGCCCCCACTTTAGGTTTTTTCCCCCTGGGGCTTTTTCAAGTTTGTAGTAAGAACTATATTGTATGTTCATGGTTCCAGTCTTTGGATTTAATTATCCACGGATCTGGCCACATTGCCTGTTTTCCTCCTACATGGTATTACAATATTAGAAATATATAGCAGCCTATCTCATGTTTGTCTTTTTCACAAGAGCTCAAGATAACACTCTGTACATTGTTTCCTTGTTTTTCTGTAGGGAGCCAATTGTGGTCCTCACACTTAATGCATCTTAGTTTCCATTTAATTTTATTATTGTTGTTGATAATGATATACAGTTTTACTGGCTTTTGTTGCCTTGTGAACTCTATTATTCCAAGATCTGAGAGACAATAAAGGCTGACGGATCATAACTCACATTAATTATACATCCTAAGAACGATGTACATTTAATAATTCGAATGTGATGTGTAAAATAATGAAGAAATCAGTACTCAGTACAGTTACATTAACGAGTAATTTGAACAATGAATTTTGTTTCACGAATGCATGAGGTTTGTAAACTGCTTCTCTAGTACTTACAGAGATGATGAAAGTCAAATTAGAAATGTATCATCTCTCCAAGATTAATTCCAATACTATTACTCAGTAACATTGTGCCTAAGGTGTATGTTCTGTCACCCCCATGCACATGTAATGTCCATTAACTGTAATGGGAGTTACAGTCATGCATACATTTGTGAGAAGTTAGCTAGAGACCCCTTGGCAAATTAAGTTATCCAACATTAGACAGACTCCTAAAAGCATATTTTGCCTCTTGGAAAGCAGTGTATCCATTTTGTTTCTTCTGGAGTTATTAACCCAGAAGACCACGTATTAATGCTCCAACAAAACTAACACAGCATTTACGGCAATGCATATACTTTATGGTTTTTGTAAATGGTGTTGGAATTAAAGGACTAGATTTTGAATTCTTTACCCAGGGGCATAATTTGTGCAAACAGTCATTTCTCACTATCAGTATTCTGTAATCTTAAAGTTGAAGATAACATAAATATATTTCTTTATTTAAGACATTTTATACCATGAACTCATTGGCATAGCTCCTGAAGCAGTAAACATAATCTGCAAGTTCATTTTAAAACTTTTGAGTTAGCAATGGTATTGCTTGTATGCCCTGTTTTCTTTTTGAAGATTGAAGGAGGAATTGTGGAAGAGCTGATGGCTGGTTTTTTTTTTTTACAGGTCTGATTTGATGGACAAAACACTTGGTTAGTACATTTTTCTCAGCATGTGAGTGCTTGTGTGTGTGTGCGCGCACACAAGTGCACACAAACACACAGTGCACTTTCCCTTTTTATGGATGCCCCAGTGTGAAGTGGGACATGCTGAGAGAGAAAGCAGTTTACCCATAGCTATTGTATTGGGATTTGAACCTCCGTTTCCGGTATGTATCCAAGCCCAGGGTGATGGGCAGTGTGGTGTACTGGCAACAAGAACAATAGGCACACCTTATTCATTAAGACCTGTCTGAACCAAGGAAATGCGGAATATACATACTTTAACAAATACAAACATAAGTGCTGCATTTGAGTTAAAAGAAGGCTTTTGCCTTACTCAAACAAAGACTCCTTGATATAGAGGTGCAAGATCTGAGAAGACTTGCGCACAGACATTGCTCTCCCGTGAGTATGAGACTTTCTTTTAGCCATATTTCCTCAGGATACCTGGCAAGACTGATTCAGCCCCATCTTCGTAGGGCTTTCATGCTAGCACGGTTCGACGTCCTTCCCTCAGCTGTTCTATCGGGAAGGTTCAACAAAATTCCCTATAAAGATAGATTGTGCCCCTGTGGGATGGGGGAAATCGAATCCATTGGACATGTGCTATTGTATTGTAAATTCCACTGTGACATCCGTGTTGTTTATATTGAACCTGTGTTGGACCCCCTTTTGGGCCAATCTGATGAGCATAAAATTAGTTCTTTATTGTCTTCGCATAATATAGAAATTCTGGAACCTGTAGCAAATTTCTTTTATGAGGTATCTAGGAGGAGAGGCTCATATTAAGGCAATTCGGAATGTGATACCCCTCCAACCTATCTTGAGGCTCTATGCTGCATGTGTATTTGATATTTTATGCCAATAAAGGTATTTGTATTTGTATTTGTATTTTGAGTTAAGGCTGATTAGACAGAGATGTTGGGAGTAGAGTAAAACCATTTGCATCACAGCCAGTAGGCACTGGTATCTCAAGTTTCCTGTAAACAGAATCTGGGAGCCTTATTTCAGCAGGGGTGTCCTTTCCAAAAAAGCAAACATAAGACAGCTTAACTACATCACTTTCATGTATACACATTTCCTCTAAAACATTTGCACACTCCAAAAATTACTGTTAGTTTCCTGTCTGACATCAGCTTCATTCATACATGTGCCCAAATACAACAAAAAAGACTCAAAAGAACTTCAAGTGTCACCTGTGAAAATGTTTTTTTGCTTACTACCTAGGTGGTAGCTGTATTAATTCATAAAAAAAATAGAGTGCTATTGCTGACAAGAATAATAGTGAAAGGCTATGTATAGATGAGGAGCTGTGGTGGCTCAAGTGGTTAGGACGCTGAACTGCAGGCTGTGGAAGGTCGGTAGTTCGGCAGTTCGAGACCTGGGTGCCGCATGACAGGGTGAGCTCCCGTCTATAGTTCCAGCTCCTGCCAACCTAGCAGTTCGAAAGCAAGAAATTGCAAGTAGATAAATAGGTACCACTTCAGTGGGAAGGTAACAGCGTTCCGTGCACCTTGGTGTTTAGTCATGCTGGCCACATGACCACGGAAACGTCTTTGGACAGCGCTGGCTCTTCGGCTTTGAAACGGAGTTGAGCACCGCAACCCTAGAGTTGGATTCGACTGGCTTTCGAGCAAGGGAACCTTTACCTTTTTATGTATAGAGAAGGATGGATGGTGGTGGACAGGCCCTTTACTTCCATCCCTGGAGTGAGACCTGCAGCCAGCTGTTTCAAGGTGGGAGCCATCTGACAACCATAATCCCTACGGGGTTATGACCTTGCTCACTTTCCTGGAACATGCAGTTGGTTCCACATTGGAGAACAGTACCTGGTAGAGCCATGGGAGGCATGCCAAAGAGCCACATTGTCAAACACCTCACTGCCATGTATCTGGGGAAATTCCAGGGGAAGAGGGGAGTGTGAATGTGTGAGGGTGAGAATGGCCTGCTAGTTTGGTGAAAATGAATGGTCAGTGTGATTGGAGGGGACTACGTTTGAACCAGGTGTAATTGGGGGTTTTCGCGCTAGAATCTCAGTTCTGACTCAACAACGTTCTTAGCTAGTACATCTTTATTCTTCAATAAACAAATAACTTTCAGTGAGTATTGGTAAGAGTAACTTTGTTCAAGAGGCTGACACACATGTAGCTCCCAAACCACTCAACAAGTATCACTTGTCAGAGAAATGTCATAAACAATGCAGCAAGTGCATTACAAAAGTAGAAGACAATGCAGCAAAATCAATATGATACCTCCAGTAAACATTGTGGTAGACCAAAATCCTGTTCCCTTATAAAAGCACATTCCCAAACCATTCTGCAGTTCTAATCCCTTTATAAAAATGCCCTCCTGAACATTTCTTTTTGCACATTTGGTCGAGTAATGGAAGTGTGAGAGACTTTCTGATCTACTCAGGCTGGCCATTCTGCAAGATGGGAGCCATAACAGAATGTATATGAACCGGCAGTTGCTGATCAGTTCGCCAGCGTCTTACCTATTTACCCATCCTCAGAAGGCTTTTCTTGGTTGACCAAAGTGATTATGGCAGAGCATAGTAGGAAGGCAGTCCTACAGTTATATGGGTCTGAGGCCATTAAGAGCTTTGCAGTTGATAAGCAGTCCCTTGTACTGAACCAAGTAAAATCAGAAACCAATGGAGTGATTGTGCAGTGAGTGTGAGATGCCTGTTCCACTTAGCTCCCATTAGTAATCAGGCTGTGGTGTTCTATACTAACTGGAGTTTTCAAGTTAACATTAATAGCAGCTACTTTATGTTAGTCTAGCCTTGAAGTAACCATACAGTAACAGAGAAAGGATCTAGAATAGCTGAGTCAAGGTAAGGGCCACGTTCTGGGCTACAGGAAGCTGGGGGATTTTTTTTTTTTTTTTGCAGGTGCATAACCTTGCTTCTCTAGCGTTAATGCTGAATCCATTATGGCCTTTAGGCTCTTAACAGAGTCAAACTTGCTTCTTTCCTGAAAATGAAGTTGCCACCTTCTTCCACATTCATGATGCATGTTCTTCTGATGCATAGGGGAGTGGGTATTTGTGGGAAATGTTTCCAGGAGAGATGACGCATGTGCATGTGCTTCCCAGTCATTCACCTGATTGCTCTCGAAAGCTGCTGACTGATAGAACTACTTTTCATGGCAAATCAGGGCTTAGTCCACTTTCATTGTTCAAAGGAACCAGTGTGAGGAAGGATGCAGAGGTTTGCTTCAAGGACATGTTCAGTCTATATGCATTTATGGGTCAGTTCTCTTTCCCTCTGATACATGCAGTGATGGGGTGAGTTTTTGTCACCAGAGGGATTGCTGAAGAAAGCTTAACATCTTTGTGTGGGTGTGTTTGTGTTTTCTGGGTCTCCTCTTGATTAGTTCTCTTGCATATGAACTTCAGCATGTTTGTAGCTTGTGAGTTGCAGTAAAGTTCAAACGGATGATTTTTATCAGATGCTAGAGCATGCATTGAATGACAGAGCTGTTCCAACACCTCTGGATGTCACTGAATTAGGCAACATGAGGGGAGGACCATGGGGGGAGGCTGACTGACCCCTGTGTAAAGTGGGGATGCTGGACTAGCTAGACAACTGGTCTGATCCAGCAGGGCAGCTTTTATGCTGTTGTGGTGTGATGTCACAGATGTCTTATGCTTAGAGTATTTGATAAAGCATGCAGAACATTCTTAACACTACAGCATTTTGCCTGTATAATTCAGTGGTGTTCAATTTGTTTTTGGTTGTTATTGCTTCTAATTATGTGAGTAACTCTCTGCGTAGATGTGATGACTCTTGGGGAAGTGGCAGTTGATATTTTTAGACTTCCATTTTCATATATGAAAGCTTCATTCTGTTTGGTTTGCAGTCCCAGATGTATTAAAGGTTCTTTGAGCTTATGTACAATTTTGACGCTTAACAAATTTCAGTACACATCAGAGCTTAGTAGGAGGCCTAAATTTGCTTCCTGTTGGGGAAAAAAAATCAACTTGCTTCCTGTGGGGGGGCACTATTTGTGGAAAAAGTAACTATTTTGGATATATTCAAGAAGTGCAATAGGCTTTCATTTCTTCTCATTTGCACCTCAGTAACCATTTTGATTTTTGTAGCTGTAACAGTTCAAAATAAAGGCTCTGGGAGTAAAGCAAATAGTTGCTATCTGCTTAAATGATGCTGCTTAAATGATTTGTTTCTTCTTCTGTCCTCCTTTTTTTTTGTTTAAAAAAGCAAAGAAAATCAGTTAATATCATGCCCCAAGGAAATCAAGATGCAATTTGGCAGTCTTTAAAAAAAAATTATTAAAATGTTAATTAGAAATTTAGTACAGTGTAATTTAGTTATATTTTAAAATACCTTTGACTTCACAGACTCAAAACAAAATTAATCTGCATTTGGCAGGAATAGCTGGAACATTGCTGAAAGAACAATATAGAACAATCTTTTTTCCAACTAATGTGCGGACTAGCATCTAGAGAACTGAGTGCTTAATTCTGCACATGGGTTCACAAACAGAAGCTCCTCAGTTGTCTCCTGACTCCCCCCCAAAATAACAGCAGTGTACTAGTCTTACATAGCTGTAAAATTAAGACATTTTGAATATACAAACTATTCCCAAACTTGTGTAAAGTGCTATGTAATTTGCTAAAAATGCACATCTTCAGCCCATGTGTAAGAATGTAATAACCTGTACAAGTGTAATAAACCATTGATGTGGTAGTTACCTTATATTTACCTTTTTTGCATCTGCGCAGTCGTATTTTTAAAATAGCTGCATGTTTAGACAGGTAATTCTGTTAACTGTTCAGTAAAATTCAAGTGCAAAGACAGTTGAAATGTACCTTGGGTTTGCACTTGTACTTGCTGATATAAGCATCTGCAGATTCTGAGAATTTTGCACTGGCTTTGAGTTTATTAATGAATATTTTCATATACATCAAAAGTAAGGAAGCTTCTGTGGAAGTCTCTACAATAATTTGTCTGTAGAGTTCCAAATGGCCTGTTCTTGTTTCTAAAGGGAACCAATACATGCATTTAGTTGTTCAGTTGCACACACACACACCCGCCAGTACTGGTGCAGTTACATCCTTTGATAAATGCTACAAAAAAAGCGCAATCTTGATGATGTCATACATATTACCATATCTGTATTCTTCTTTCTTTTATGTTTTACCAATATATATCAGTAGAACACCACACGCAAGAAAGTATGTGATGATCCCAAGATTGATAAAATTCTGCCAGAAAAGCTGTGTGTCTTTGTGTGGGAAGACACAAACAAAGTGAAGAATTGGAGAGCTGTGGCAATTTGTTCATGCTCCAATTGCAGGACTAATTTTAAAATGTGAATGCAGGAAGAGTTGGATGCAGGAAAGAGTAAGCCAGAGAACAGTGAAGAAACAGAGTAGGGGGGGGATCTGCCCCCCCTTTAAAAGGCATATATTACATTTTTTTTTCAGCACAAGTATCTGTTTTTATTACTACTACTGCAACATTCATCCTGCACTATCCTGTGGAATATAGATCTTAAAAAAATAAAAATAAAATGCCCTTAACTACTGTCTTTTTTCAGTGATTAATAGTCCTGAAGTATGTAATTACTAATATACATTTAGAGACCAACTGTTCTCTACAAGGGAGAGTTGAATGGTACATGAGGTTCATTCTTATCCTACAGTTCTGTATTCTGAAGCCTAAATTGTTATACAGTGATCTACACAAACTCTCAAGTTTTTTTTACTTGCTTATTTTAGAACCCTGGGTCCATAGTCAACACAAGCCACCTATGGCCCAAGAACCAAAGTGCCTCAAGGATTGGTCAGAGTTTGCTTCTGCTGTAAAGAATACAATGAGTTATATCTGTTCCAACTGTTTGGAAATTCAAAAAGCAGGTGGCACAGTTATGTCTTTTTGATGCTTTGAAGTTTGTGGTTGTGCCCACAGGGAGGTTATATTTCTCCCCTTGTAAAGGAAGATAACTCCTAGGAATGTAAGAGGGGTTTTGAGCATTTGAGCCTTCAGTTGCTGGATGGACTTTTTTTTAGCCTTAGCTCCACTTCCACTCCACCATTTACTTGCTTCAGATTAAATAATTTTAAGATGGATGAAATTTGCTATTGAAGAAGACTGAAAAGAATTTCAGACTCTTGCTCATTGTATAAGGAAGCTTCCTTAGAAATGAACAAGTAATCAGAACAAAAAGAGAAAAGAAAGAAGATCTTGACTTTCTTTTACAGTTTTTTCAGTTAAACAATCCAGACCCTGTCACCTATGCGTGCACAGTTCTTGTCCCACTCTGTGCTGAAAGCCAAGGCACTTGGTAATGTGGGGAAACAAATGCATTTTGGGTAATGATGTCTGATAGCTACTGAACTGAAAAACAGGAAGAGCATTTCTGTATACCTATCTCTGCATTAGGTTAACAGTGTCCCGGTTCCCCTGTCCCGGGCTGAGACCCCCCACCCCCGGGGATGCACCCGCAGCCCAACTCACCCCAACAACAGCCGAGGAACAGGGAAGGGATGGATCCACAGCCCCCGAAGGAAATAGGGCCCAACAGCTCAGCTCCCAGTGGCTCGCGCATAGATTGCAACGCTGGCAGGGCAAGACCCTCTCAGCGAGCACCACGCCGAACCTACCCCAGGTGCCGAGACTCCGGTCCCACTGAAAGAAAGCTGAGACTGAATGGCAGCGGCGGCATGGCCCCCAGGCCGCCGGCTCACCTGCAGCCACATCCCAGATGCCCAGGGAGTGCTCGTTATTATCAACGAGAGTGGGGCAAAGCTGGGAGGAGGGGAGGCGGGGATGAGGGGTGGGGCTGGGATGGGAGAGGGGAAATAAAAGAGGAGCATTTCGAACCAGGGAGGAACAACGTGGGAGGGAGCGAGACTGCTAAGGACGGCTAGAGAGAAGAGGGAGAGCAGTATTCTGTGCATGGGGCAGAGGGACAAAAGGGGTGCTGTTAACCCCGTCTCCTGCCTATCTGAGGTCCTGGCTCAGCTCCCTTTTGCAGACCTCCTCCGACTTCTGGCGTCGCCTCACCCGCCAGGAAGCCAGGCGCCACGGCTGTGGGTGGGTTCCCCCCGAGCCCCCAGGAAAAGCGTCTCACAAACAGTATTTAGGATTTAAGTAGATCCCCCCCCAAAAAAGATTATGTAGTTAATTACCTGCTTTGAGCTGTCACATTAGGCTGGCTAATTTAATTATTTTCAAATTCTGAGTTTTGAAGAAATGTTTTCATACTTTTCAAATATACCATGTATGAGTTTTGATCTATGTTGGGGGCAACAGGCATATAAGATTTTTGCCGTTTTTTAAAAAATGAAATCCATACTAGTTGGATATAAATGATAGCAAGAAAGAAAAGAAGATATTTCCCATGAGTTACTTCATGACTCACCTAACATAGTGTTGAGCAAATCTTTGTACTGTCAATCACTAAGTTGTTTTGTCAGATGAAATGACTAGTGCATTCCTTCCCTATATTTGTATTCCTTCCCTACGTTTGTATTCTTGTTGATCTCCAAGAGTCTCTGTGGGGAAGTTACACATGGCATCTGATGCTTGTCTTTCCTTCTGATATTAATATAGTTTTAACACATTTGCAGTTATTTGTGAAAATATATATGGCACCTGTTCAAGATCTGCTTTAGGTAGCTCACAAAACAAAAGCTATACAATAAAATAATAAACAACATTATAGGAATTGTCAGTAATGAACCATTAAAAAACAAGCCAAGGGCATAACAATATTCAGCAGCCTAGAACAGTCCTCAGGTGAGAAGACTACCATAAAAAGACAGAACCTCTTAGTTTAAAGCCTGGATAAAAAAAGAAATATTTTAGGAAGAGGATCTTAACTGTTGGAATGAGCAATATGAGAGCAGGTATTTCTTCAATTATCGCAACCTGAAGCCTTAAAGATACAAATTAGTGCCTTGAATTGTGCCTAGAAACAGGCAGCCAGTGCAGATCTTTCAACACAGGGGTATTAAAGTCACTGATCCTCCAGCGATAGCCTGGCTGCCTCAGTTGAAGCTTCTAAAACTGCCAAAGGGAGCTGCTGTAAAGTACATTCCTGTAGTATAACCTGAATGTGATAAGGACAGGGATCATTGTCATCAGATCACACTGTTCAAGGAAAGGCTGTAGCTGGCATGTCATGTCATAGGCTGGGATCCAGCAACTTCTTCAAGCTGTGAACTTGCTCCTTTGGGGGAGTGCAAACCTCCGCCAGGACAGGCTGTCATCTCAGTCTTTGAGTGGCTTTGTTAATCCTAACAAGACAAAAGTACTACTAGTGGCTGGAAGGCTGGAAGGCCTGACCCAGGAATTGAGGGGTTACATTCTGCCCCCAAAAGCAGGTTTGTAGCCTGTGGGTACTGCTAGTCCTAGATGTCCTGTTGGATAATCAGGTGGCAGTGGTGGCAGGAGTGCCTTCCACCAGCTTCAACCTTTCCTGAGTAAAAAGAAAAGTTATTGCCACCGTGGTACATATACTGATAACATCTAGGTTGGATTATTACAGTGCAGTCTGTGTGAAGCTGCCCTTGCAGAGTGTCAAAAACTACAATTGGTACAGAATGCTGCAACGAGAATGAGAATACTGTCTAGCATGGGTAGAAGCCATATACAATTACAGTCTTGTTCTATCTGCACTGATTCCAGTTTGCTTTTGGACTTTTTGCTGGACTTGATCTTTAAAGCCCAAAATGGCTTGGGGCCAGCATATCTTAAGGACTGCCTACTTCCAAATGAACCTATCCAACCATTATAGTCATTTTTAAGTGAAATGTGTGGCGCCCAAGAAAAGGCCTTATCAGTTGTGGTATCAAAACTGTAGAATTCACTCCCCCCCCATCACTGACCTTTTAAAATGGGTAAAGATTTTTCTGTTTCATTTGGTATTCCATTATTATTATTATTTTGGTCCCCCGTAGGGGATTTTTAAAATTTGCATTTTCTAAAAACTACAACAAAATTAGGGAGGGGATCTACAAACTATGGGAGAAAGGAAATAAAACACACTAAAAACCCAAGAGTTGGAGGTCATATACTGCTTATAAAAGTATTAGCTTAACAATATAAAAATTTCTTTTCTTAACATTGAGAGTGGTCAATCATCATCATCAGTTGTGTTAACAAATCATCAGATCTGACTATATAAAGAACATTCCAGGAGAATCGCTAACTGACTTAAACACAAATTTCAGAGAACAGTAGCATCTCGTTTTACAATTGTTTTCCCCTCCTTCATTTAAAGCAAATTAATAATTAAATTTCCCTCAGTAGTTGTAACACAGTCAGTTTCTCTTCCCATGCTGTAATCTTCGTTCTTCTTGAACACTTTCCCTGGGGCCTTGTCTTGCTGAAACTGGAACTGGTCATCTCAAAGCAAAGTCCCTTTTTCTTTTTCAAGGACTGTTATCTGCTTGAATTCTTGCCTTCAATCTTAGAGATAATTCCATTTGTTGCTTTTGGAAGCCAAACTTACAGAGAGTCTATCCGCCCTTTTGCCCATCAGACTTATTTCGGATATGTCCATGGCATACCTCTTCACTTTCAGCTTTGCTTAAACATCTGCATACAGGCCCCACCACTTGAACCTACTCATTAGACTCTCCTCTTGAATATTGGAAGTCCCTGTGATCAAAGGCTAGTCGCTTCTCCAATGTTAACACAGTCCCTTTAAAATAACAGCCAATATATAGCACAGTTCTTGTGAAGTACCTAATTTTTGCCAGCTGGGGGCAAAGGCTTAGCATCCAGCCTGAAAGAGTCTATGGTTACTTCTGGTCACATGGGCCAGTTGCTCTTCCACTTCCTGAGGAAAGCTTGGATCTCGCTTGCTGCTTCTACTGCATCGCCGACCGCCATTTTTAAACATGTTTACTTTTTATAGAATTTGCCAAAGTCCCGAAGACTTGTCCAAATGTTTATTTAGCTCCTGGAGTCTCTCTAATACAGTCTCTTGCTGCTTAAAACTCCATCCCCACTACAAAAGCTTTTCTTTAATTGCTTATTTGTTCTTTCCAGGGAAGAGTCCCCTCCCCCCCTCACTTTTAGTAAAACGGGACTCGCTCATTCTCTGGTGTTCTCGCTTTAATGGAAGCACTCTTCAACATCTGATCACTCAGATCTCGCCAGGTAATGATTTCAACACTGTACCTCCAAGCACTTGTCCCGGTGTGCGTAGGTTAGTCCCATTCGAGAACACAGCACAGAGACCTTTGGGGCAAAGGGAAGCCTCAATCTGCCAACACCGTGCCTGCAGAGAGGCGACCCTCAGCGCCCCATGGCAAGGGACCCATTGCGAGAGTCCCAGGGGGTGCGGACATTCACCCCCCCTCTCATTGCACTGGTCCGTGGATCGTCGCCCAGGAGCTCCCTGGGGATACAGCCGCCATCAGCTCTCCAAAACCGGAAGTCCTCTTTGTATTCCATTATTGATTCCCCCTTCCCATTTGTTTTAATTCCTGTGTGTGTGTATGTATACTTAAAAGTGAATTTAATATCTCTTTGACTGTTTGCTACCTCGAGAGCCCTCATCAAGTGGAAAGGTGGGGTATAGCTGTTTTAAATAATTTTATTTTTTTAAAAAAATGTTAAACAGCATATGGAACAAGATGGGGCTCCAGAACATAAATGCCAGAGATGCCTAGCAGCAATCAGTCAACACCAACTTTTGGAATCTGCCAGCTACATAAGAGTGGAACCACCAAAACATGGTTCCTCCTGCTATAAACCCAGACATGTTTTCCAAAAGGTTGCCATGGTTTTTGATGGAAAGTATAGTTCAACCTATAAACATGATTTCTATAAACCTAATTGTATTCAACCTCAGTTCATTCTTCTGTAGTTTCTTTTTCAAAGAGGATAAATAATGTATTAAAACAATGTAAGTATGACAGCATACTACATGAAGTTAAGTTCTTATGAATTTTATAATTTTTGTTTGTTTTTGTCTTGGAAGTAACAAGAATTAAACTATAGTCTTGCATTCTCTTTGGCTTCAAAGTGTGTTCAGTGAATGTGTAATGAGATAGTAGGATAACATGCTATTTCCCATCAAGGTTTTAAAGCCAATAGGCTGACCAGAAAAAAGACAGCAATATAACAAAAAAATTACTGCTGTTCAAAATATTTGTGATGTAGCATTGAAGTACTACTCTGCTCTGATACTTTAAGAAGTCAAATTGTGTCAAACTATACTTTAATTATATGCTGCATAAATTAAAATGCTATAATATTGTCTTTTATATGGTGTGATTACACTAAAATGAGTTTAATATGAAAAACTGTAGTTTGCATTACCTTAAATATATCACCCTTCATTTTTACATATTTAAATTCACATTAAAATTAGTAGTGGTAATTTTACACTGTCTTATGTGTAATACTTTTTTCCCCCATGAAAGCAACTGCACAGCTTGCATAATACACTTTGGAAAGATTTCCCCCCTTGAATTAAGCAGGTTTAGCTAGGGACAAAGCCAGAAACTTTATTATGCAGTTAATCTTAATCACTCAGTTGAAGGCTAAACCGATATGAGAATACAATTGAAATACAGTACATTATTTGATACTGTGTAGTTATTTGCAAGCATTGGATTGTCTACTCTTGATTCTCACTTGCTGAAACCTAGAACAGCACAGGCTTTCTTTCGAGTCTTCTATAGGAAGATAGGGGGAATGTCTAGGAGGCTTGGCAATAGTAGCAGTGACTAGTTAAGTAGTACAGTGTGAAGATGTTGGTGTCCCTGTCTGCCTTCAGAGTTCTAGATTTACATTGTTATTATCATCACTGTGAAGTGTGCACCATATTAACAGTCCTGCATGTGGTCTGTGTAGTCCAGGTCTTCTCTTTTATGATGCATATCATGACCACAGGCTCACAGATATAGTTTGTTTTTTAATAATCCACTAGTGTGTTGGGCCAACCACATACAAATGCTTACCATCTCACCTGGCTCCTACTCCAAAGGAGAAATAGAGCTGCTATCAACAACACCCTGATACTGAGTTCCAAATATCTACATGTGCTCTGTCAGTAGTCTCATGACGACTGAGGGGAAGGTAGATAATTTATAGGGGCATCTTACCTCAAGGTATTTGGTTATTCATACTTGGTGATTTTTTATTGTGCTCTGGCTGTTTTACGTGTATCATGCCAGCAAATTTTCACTGTATAAAAAGTGTGTCATACGCCCTCAGTACATCTCCTGGTGCAGGTCATCCACCAGGGTGAAAAGGCAGCTTCATAACCAAGGCTGAAACCAGATTGGAAAGAATCCAGTCTGCTTCATCCAAGAAAAGTTGAAGTTGTTCAACTACCACCTGTTCAAACACCTTGCTCGAAAATGAAACATTTGAGACTGTTTGATATTTATTTAGATATCCTGGTCCAGGGGTAGGCTTCTTTGGAAGTGGATGCACCACAGACTGTTTCAAGGCTGGGCAACCACCTCAATTTTCAAGGAGGCATTAACTTTATCTCAGACCCAGTCAGCCGCCTCCTCCAGCAGATATAAGTTGCCAGGAAGGTTATATAAACTGGTGGTAGGTCTCCAACTTCCAAGGAACCAGTCCATATCCTCTGATTGAATAAACTAAGAAGTGTTCCAAACAGCTGGACAAGTTGGCACCTTGGCTAATGTAGAGTGCAAGTTGGAATGGATGCAAGAGATTTCATCTGCAAAATGTTAAGCAAAACAGTCACAGTGAGCCACAAAGCAGTCCATCTCCTCCTGTAGGCCAGATCCCAACATGCTTCTGGCCATCTGAAGCAGCTCCACTGGCCTATACTGTGCAGGTGCAATGGTGGTAGAAAATTGTTGCTACTTTGCTTTCATCACTGCCACAGAGTACTCTTTAAAATGAGTTTTCACCCATGTCTTATGGGACCATCTGGCCATCTGAAGCAGCTCCACTGGCCTATACTGTGCAGGTGCAATGGTGGTAGAAAATTGTTGCTACTTTGCTTTCATCACTGCCACAGAATACTCTTTAAAATGAGTTTTCACCCATGTCTTATGGGATTTGTCCTAAGTCATCCTCCACTATTGGTCTAGCCATTTCTCTTGACTTTTAATTGCCATCAACCCCTCATTAAACCAAGGAGCTACCGGGTCTCTTACACTTGAGAAAAGGGTGCCTGGGAATTTCTTCATTCCAGTGAGCTATCAGAGCATCAACAGAAGCATCAGCCATATCAACAGGAAAATTTGTTAGAGCTGTCAGCCATTTGGTTCCATATGGCTCTGGGGGCATATCATTTTAATAGATTCCTCACCACTGAAGAGTCTTATTATCTCTGTAAGTTTAAACCCAAGCAAATAGTAATCTGTCTATGACAAAGGAAATGTCATCAGTTCCTCTATCTTCAGAGCGCATTAATCTCTCCTAGAACAAAATGCCAGATCAAGAGGGTAACCTGCACAATGTGTAGGACTGGTTATTACCTGAGATAGGCCCATGGTTGTCATGGAGACCATGAAATCATACACCACTCCGACAAGACAGTCACGGCATGAACATTTACGTCCCCCAGAACAACCAGCCTAGGTGTCCTCAACACCAGCCAGAGACCAGCTTTGTCATCTCAGGCAGGGAGACTGTTGGCTGTGAGGTGAGTGGTACACAAATAGTATCCCAATCCTGGCTCATACTCCCAGCACTAGATACATACTGCCACAACCAGCAAAGTCCTGGACAAGGTATTGAGATAAGGGGATAGAATTCTGATAGACTACAGCGACTCCATCTCCCTTTCCATCAGACCTATATTGATGTATCACTGAATGCCCCATGGTTCACAGTTGATAGAGGTTAACCCCTGCCCCATCTCCCAGCCAAGTTTCTGTGATACATGTCAGGGCAGCCCTCTCATCCAGTATTAAATCCTACTATTTTTCCTGTGACTGACCTGGCATTTGGCAGCAGGATTTTATAGTCTGATAGGTCATTGATGTCGTTAGCAACATTACTTCACCTAGAACACTGGTTGCCAACCTTTTTTGGTATGATGACCCACAAGTTCAAATTTACTTAGTACAATGATCCATTGATTTATTGTCATGTGAATTTGGACTGTAGGTTTTTGACAACCATTATTTTAATACATTTCAACTGCAACTTTGCCTATTGTGTAACCACTACTTAAATTTAAGTTATTCAAGCAAAAATTTATATAGGACACCTGTTAATGTTGAATTTGTTGAAATATTTATTGCGCTTACATAAGTTATTCACAGTTTATTTATGCATAAGAACTCAACTATCTGATTGCAGGTTATAGCTTCATGAGCTGTAAAAATTATAGACACAGCAAATTGATTTTGTTGAACCTTGAAGGTTACCAGATCTGTTTATTCTTTGGCTATTTAAAATTTAATTAAAAAAATTAGAACCAAGAATTAACACATCTCTTCCGCACTGCTGCCAGAATGCACAATCCTATGCATGTATACTCAGAAGTAAGTGTATATATTGAACAAGGATTACTCAAAAGTTAATGGGCGTAGGATTGCTTTGTAAGAAAGCCCCGATTTTCTTCAGGGAAAACACACAGAAATGGAGAAGGGTGACCAGGGTCCCAGCCCACAATGCCCCATTTACTTCTTCTCTAAGGCAGAGATTAAGAAAGCAAAACATGGAAAAGATGTTGGGGTTTACGTGGGTTGCTCCCTATTTATCTGAAGGCTTCATTTCCCAAATCTGAAGCTTCTCTCTCTTACAAAACTGTTTCAGAAGGGAAGGATACTCCCCCCCCCCCAATATTCCATTTTATTCCATTTAACTTCTGTGGAACATTTCTACTTTTGAGAAATGTATCTGTTTATAAACATTAAGCACCTTCTGCTTCCTTCTGACCAGTACATCCTATCCAGAGTCCTCACATTCTGGCTCTGCCAATGGCTGATGTGAGGGAGGGAATGAAGCTGGCATTTTAGGTTTGTGAGATACTGTCTTGAGGAACACATTCAAGAGATCCATCTTGGATTGAAAAGTAATACAGACTCAGAGGAAGGCCATCCATTTCATCCACCCTTTCCTGCGAAAGATCATTCCTTTGGCCATTAGTTACAACTGCAGGCGGCGCTCACATTCCATCCAGGGTTCTGGATCTTCAGACATCTGAGCCACGGGCTGTGAGAACAACACACTAACAGCCACAGGGCAAGCCGAAGGGCTCGCACCCCAAGTAGCAGTTGTACCTGCAATAAAAGGGGCACAGCCGTGGTTGAGGAGCAGCTACTATTCACACTCCGGCTAACAAGCTCAGAGATTGCTCCCTGCTTCTAGCCAGTCCCTTCTCCCCTCCTTCCAAAACATCTAGAGACACATTCACACTTGTCCTGGTAATATGTCTCTGATTTTTTTAAAAGAGGGCTTATGAATGTTAGTAATACATGTTGGTGTATAAAGCATATATGTTACACAATACATGGCTAGAAAAGAGCAAGAGTTCAGTAGCACCGTAAAGACTAACAAAACTTTTTGTGAGTATTGGCAATGTGTGTTATTTGTGGCAGGGTGTGGGCTTTTGTGAGTCGCTGTGACTCACAAAAGATCATACCCTGTTAGAGATGGACTAACACGGCTACCCATCTTGATCTAATATGTGGCTAGAATAAATATAAGTGATGTACTCTCAGAACATTTGATCTGCCTCCAGATTTTTCTAGCATCTGACTCTCATAATATTTGATGACGTACACGTGACCTACACTGTTTAGGGTCAGAAAAATGGCACAGGGGGAAAGGCGGGGCCCCCTTTCCCCCTGTGCAGCTGTGGCCCCCTTAGCACTTTTAAATGGATTTTCCCAGCACTAGAAAATGGAGGTGCATCCCCAGGGTGAACTTGCGGACAGCGTCACATCTATTTGTGCCCTGAGATTCCACCCCACTCTTAGTTCATCTTTCATCTTCTAGTGCAGCCCCACACTGGGACTGCACTTGTGCAAGCCTGCCATGAACATTTTCTTTCATAGCTCAGTATAAGAACTCCAAAAGGGGGCACAGCCTATCAGAACTAGAGCGTGTATATGTTTTTCCTGATGCATGTGTCACTTGCTCCGGGGCAGGTGCCCCCATCCTCTCCATTCCATTTTCGCCACTGGGAAGATAGGACATCTTTCACATTAGCTCTGTTGAATACTCTATCACTTTGCAGAGATCTACCGTCTTTCAGCTAGAATTCCTGTTGGTATTTTTCTTTTTCTCTGAGAAGAACCTCTCCTGTAAAGACAGATTTCTTTTGGGGAATTTCATTTGTGCTTGTGGTCCCTTCCATGGTGGCCAAGGCATTCTTTAAGAAGTGTGCGAAGCGTGCTACTAAGATGATGCAGAGTGACAAACATGAGCTATACCTCTTATGCCTTGTGGAATCCCATAATATGGCTGCATGGGAAATTTGCCAACATTTTACACCAAAGGCCCTCTCAAAACCTCACATTTAAAGGCAGCACTTCGGGAGAAGGTGCTCTCTTTCTCTGTTTCATCCACGTCGGTTCCACCATCGGTACCTGTGGCTTCTGTTCTTATTCTCTTGACACCGATTGACCGGTCTAGTTCCAAGACATCCACCATCAACCTCAGTAGAGCAGTCTACTAAGACGCGTTCCCACTCAGAACTGCTGGCAATAAATAAATAAATAAATAATCAAAGCACAAGGAGCACCCTGCATCTGAGCAGACGGAAGTCACCTAGCATAAGGAACAGGAGTTTGAACTGGATATCACAGTTCCACCATGCAGTCCGTCACCTCGACTATCCTCTTGGACTGGTTCCCTCTTGGACCTGAAGATGAGAAGCTATAGAGCATTCCAGCAGCTCAGCTCATGCCCTTGGATTCATGACTGTTGTGGAGACCAGCGGACCCTCCCGGTCATTCATATTACATGACTCCTTTGTACTTGGGTAGATGGAAAGCTCATCACCCGCAGATCTTTGAGGATTAAGACCCTGCTTGATGCAGGGTATTTGGACCATTTCCATATGGTTCTGTTTCAACCTTCCTATCATGAGTCAGTTGAACAAGTCAGTGTATCCTCTCACTATAGCTCTGGCAGTGCATCAGAACCTTCACCAGGCAACATTTGGATACTATCAGCAGAACATTCTATGCATCCTTTCCCCTAAATTATAAGATCTCTAATTATCAGGTCATCATATTTTTATGAAGGAGTCTGTTCCAGTACCTTGATAAGTTACGCAATGAAGTTAAATCACTTGCCAAGCTGATCCAAGTGGAAATGATAAAGGCATCCAAACAAGGAATAAATGTGGGCTGGCATGCAACGGATGTGGCATCCAGGTCTATGGCCTCAGGCATAATACTCAGTCATTCATGGCTTTGCAACACAGCCTTACCACTGGAAATGTGCTGAAAAGCAGAGGGTCTCCTGTTTGAAGAGAATAAGAACATAAGAACATAAGAACATAAGAGACGCCAATGTTGGATCAGGCCAAAGGCCCATCCAGTCCAACACTCTGTGTCACACAGTGGCCAGAAATACCAGTGCCATCAGGAGGTCCAGCAGTGGGGCCAGGACATTAGAAGCCCTCCCACTGTTGACCCCCCCCCCAAGCACCAAGAAGACAGAGCATCACTTGCCCCAGAGCCCCTAGCTATACCTTGTGGCTAATAGCCACTGATGGACCTCTGCTCCATATGCTTATCTAATTCCCTTTTGAAGCCGTCCATGCTTGTAGCACCCACCACTTCCTGTGGCAGTGAATTCCATGTGTTAATCACTCTTTGGGTGAAGAAGTACTTCCTTTTATCCGTTCTAACCCGACCGCTCTGCAGTTTCATGGAGTGCCCACGAGTTCTTGTATTGTGAGAAAGGGAGAAAAGTACCTCTTTCTTTACCTGCTCTTTCCCATGCATAATCTTATAAACCTCGATCATGTCACCCCTCAGTCGTCTTTTCTCCAAGCTAAAGAGCCCTAAGCGCTTTAACCTTTCCTCATAGGGAAAGTGTTCCAACCCTTTTATCATTCGAGTTGCCCTTTTCTGCACTTTTTCCAAAGCTATAATATCCTTTTTAAGGTGTGGTGCCCAGAACTGCACACAGTATTCCAAATGAGGTCTCACCATTGATTTATATAGGGGCATTATTATATTGGCTGATCTGTTTTCAATACCCTTCCTAATAATCCCCAGCATAGCATTGGCCTTCTTTATTGCAGTCACACACTGTCTCGACATTTTCAGTGAGTTATCCACTACAACTCCAAGATCTCTCTCTTGCTCAGTCTCTGCCAGTTCAGACCCCATCAATGTGTATTTATATTTAGGATTTTTGGCTCCAATGTGCATCACCTTGCACTTGGCCACATTGAACCCCATTTGCCATGTTGACGCCCACTCGCCCATCCTTGACAGATCCCCTTGGAGTGCCTCACAATCCTCACTGGTTTTCACCACCCTGAACAACTTTGTATCATCCGCAAATTTAGCCACTTCACTGCTTACTCCCATCTCCAAATCATTAATGAACAAGTTAAAAAGCAGTGGACCAAGTACTGATCCCTGCGGTACCCCACTGCTTACCACCCTCCACTGAGAAAATTGCCCACCTACACTCACTCTCTGTTTTCTATGAACTAGCCAGTTTTTGATCCATAAAAGGACTTGTCCTTCTATCCCATGATTTTTGAGCTTACTTAGGAGCCTTTGATGAGGAACTTTATCAAAAGCTTTCTGGAAGTCAAGGTAAATAATATCTATTGGATCCCCCTTGTCCACATGTTTGTTCACCCCCTCAAAGAACACTAACAGGTTAGTGAGACAAGATCTTCCCTTACAGAAACCGTGCTGAGTCTGCCTCAATAGGTTTTGTTCATCTATGTGCCTACTAATTCTTTCCTTAATAATGGTTTCCACCAATTTACCCGGTATCGACGTCAGACTGACTGGCCTGTAATTTCCCGGATCTCCTCTGGAACCCTTTTTAAAGATGGGAGTGACATTAGCTACCTTCCAATCCTCAGGAATGGAGGCAGATTTTAAGGAAAGATTACATATCTTTGTCAGGAGATCTACAAGTTCACATTTGAGTTCTTTCAGAACTCTCGGATGTATGCCATCTGGGCCTGGTGATTTTTCAGTTTTTAAGTTGTCTATCAGTTTTAGGACCTCCTCTCTCGTCACCTCAATCTGACTCAGGTCTTTCAACACCCCTCCTGAAATCAGTGGTTCTGGAGTGGGCAAGCACTTCTCATCTTCCACAGTGAAGACGGAGGCAAAAAATGCATTTAGCTTCTCAGCCATTTCCCTATCATCCTTCAATACTCCTTTTACCCCTTGGTCGTCCAAGGGCCCCACTGCCTCCCTGGCTGGTTTCCTGTTTCTAATGTATTTGAAGAAAGTTTTATTGTTGGTTTTTACGTTTTTTGCTATATGCTCCTCATATTCCCTTTTTGCCTGCCTGACCTCAGACTTGCATTTTATTTGCCATAGCCTGTGTTCCGTTTTATCAGCCTCACTGTGACTAGCTTTCCACTGCTTAAAGGAATTCTTTTTACTTTTTACAGCCTCCATTACTCTGTTTGTTAACCATGCAGGCTTTTTCCTATACCTGTTTGTGCCTTTCCTAACCTGCGGAATATATATTTTTTGAGCTTCTAGGATCGTAGTTTTAAATAGATCCCAAGCTTCCCCAATTGTTTTGACCCTTTCTACTTTTCCTTTCAGTTTCCTCCCCACGTGTCCCCTCATATCAGAGAAATTACCCCTTTTAAAGTTAAAAATGGTTGTGTGAGTCTTTTTGGCCAATTCTCTATTTGTACAAATGATGAACTCAACAACATTATGATCACTGTTTCCAAGCGGTGCAATCACTTTTACATCTCTCACCAGGTCTTGAGTGTTACTTAGGACCAAATCAAGGATCGCCTCTCCCCTGGTAGGTTCCGTGACCATCTGCTCCATAGCACAGTCATTTAGAGTGTCTAGAAACTCAATCTCTTTTTCCCGGCTAGAACACATATTGACCCAATCAATGTGTGGGTAGTTAAAATCACCTATTATTACACAGTGTTTTTGTCTAGTTGCTATCTTTAAGGCATTCATCATTTTATAATCCTCCTCTATCTTTTGATCTGGTGGGCGATAACAAACTCCCAGTGTTAAGTTTCCTTTTGGCCCCCCTATTTCAACCCATAGAACTTCCAGAAGCGAATCCAATTCACTTAGCCTCTCAATCTTTCTAGACTTTATACCCTCTCTGACATACAGAGCTACCCCACCTCCAACCCTTCCCCCCCTATCCTTCCGATATAATATATAACCGGGAATCACTGTGTCCCACTGATTTTCCTCATCCCACCAAGTTTCAGAAATACCCACAATGTCTATTTTTCCCTCCGACACCAAGCACTCCAACTCCCCGATTTTACCTCGGACACTTCTAGCATTTGTATAGAAACAGCTGTAATTTCCCTTACAAGTTAAGCCTGCATCCTTCCTCTTGCTATCTCGAGTCGTTGTCCGGCAGTCCATGTCACCAGCCATGGCCTCTGTGGACAATTTCAATCCACCTCCCTGTAGAAAAGCAACCGGTACCCCCTCACCTCTCTCAGATGAGCCAACCCGAACCAGAGACTTTTCATCTCCTGTCGGCTTTCCCCCAATATTCAGTTTAAAAGCTGCTCTGCCACCTTTTTGATTTTAAGTGCCAGCAGCCTGGTTCCTTCTCGGGACAAGTGGAGACCGTCTCGCCTGTACAGCTCCCTCTTGTTCCAAAAAGTATCCCAGTGCCTAACAAACCTGAACCCTTCCCCCCTACACCATCGTCTCATCCACGCATTGAGACTCCTGATCTCTGCCTGTCTCTCCGGCCCTGCGCGTGGAACAGGTAACACTTCTGAGAAGGCTACCTTGGAGGTCCTGGACCTAAGTTTCCTGCCCAGCAGCCTAAATTTCTCCTCCAGGACCTCACGACTGCATTTCCCCACATCGTTGGTGCCGACATGCACCACGACCACTGGCTCCTCCCCAGCACTATCTACCAGCCTATCTAAAACACGCGTAATGTCCGCTACCTTCGCACCAGGCAGGCAAGTCACCATACGGTCAGTACGCGGGTTCGCCACCCAGCTGTCTACCTGCCTAAGGATCGAATCACCCACTACCAAGAGCCCCCCTCCCACCCTGCTCAGGGATGGTTCCTTGGTGCAAAAGGAGAGCCGCTCACCAGCTGGGGAAGAGGTCCCTTCTGAGGGCACATTCCCCTTATCCTCAGCATGGTGCCCTGTTTCCCCTAGACCCTCATGCTCCCTGACAGCAGCGGGGCTGCCAGATCCAGAGTGGGACGTAGCTAACAAGTCCCCGAGAGTCTTTTCTGTGTGCCTAGCTGACTGTCTCTGCTTCTCCAGGTCAGCCACCTTGGCCTCAAGGGAGCACACACGTTCCCTGAGAACCAGGAGCTCCTTGCACCGTGGACACACCCAAGATTTCTGCCCAGTGGGCAGATAGTCATACATGTGACACTCCGTGCAAAACACTGGATAGCCCCCAACCCCCTGCTGGCATTCTGGCTTCATAATTCTTTTAAAATAAATAAATATAATCCCCCTTTTAAACCCTTGGTATTTATGTGGGTTTTGTTATCAAGTCAAATTATTTTACGGGAAAGACAAAGAGCCTAGGGCCTTGTCTTTCTGGCTCTTTTTGGGCTTCTTACAGCGCCCCTAGTCTAAGAGTCCCTAGGCTAAGAGCCACAGGCAAAGAGCCCTTTAGGTCACCCTTCGGCTCGTGCCAGAGGCTCGTGCCTCTGCCAAGGTGCTTCCTTAAATACCTTATTATTGCAATTTACAGATTCATTTTTGTCTACAATGAAGAAAAATCTATGATGAAGATTTTTTTTTGTCTGTGATGAAGAAAAATCAGCAGACAGCGAAGTCGCAGAAAGTTTTCACCCCCCAGACCCAGGAGCAGCATTTCTCTACTCACCAGCATGGGTTTGTCATCCCATTTTACAAAAATCAGAAGCAATACCAACAGCTAATGTATCTTCAGTGACCCTTTCAACCACCTCCCTTTCAGAAAAGGAGGAACTCTGTGTGCCCTAGGGAACAGGTCCAACAACCACCACAGCAAAAATTCCGTCTATTCATTCTGGCTGTTGTGGATTGCCCTGTGCTTTGGCAAGAAACCTTGGCAGACTGTCAGTGCTATTCAAAGACTCTTGGGTCTTATGCCCCCTACTACAGCTGTCATTCCCTGTGCTAGGCCCTAACAGGCATCCCTCCCCCCCAGGCACTGCTTCTCTATTCCCAGGATGGTGATCAGGTCATTGTCTTAGTGGTCAGAGGATATAAAATTGCTTTCAGGGGTCTACTTTAGCTTCTGCACCCCAAAAATTACTCTGACGGCCAATTCCTCTTTAAAGGGTTGAGGTGCTCACTGCTGTGGTCTTTCAGTATAGGGACAATGGCCCGATATGTAGACATCTCCTCTCATTAATGTCCTTGAACTTCATACAGTGCGATTGGCCCTTACCCCCTTTTCAGATTTGTTCAAGGACAAGAGAGTGTTGCTCCAGTCAGACAATTCAGTGATAGTCTACTACCTCAACAAGCAGGGTGGCACTGGATCCAGCAGATTCTGCTCAGACACAATCACCATTTGGGAGATTGCTATAACTATGGGGTAATCTCTCAGAGCTATTCATATTGCAGGAATTACCCCAGGTGGATTTATTTGTGACCGCAGAATCCACAAAGGCTCCAGAGTTTTGTTCTCTGGCAGGCAGTGACCCCTTGTCCCTCAGAGATGTGTTTCAGTTCACATGGTCAGGGACACTTTTTTATACCTTTCCCCCTTTCCCTGTACTAGACAGGTGTATAGAAATATTGATTTCTAAAAGCCTTCTGCCTTCTCCTGTTCTGTCTTTGATAACGCTGTGGCTTACTTCCTCTTGCAAGCCAAATGGTGAGGCCCAGATGCCCTCAATAGCATGTCATAAACCCACATTCTTTCACACGTTCATGCCAAATGGCAGACCTCAGGCAAAGAGTCACATATGCAATGAAGTTTGGGGTTTGGGAGTCACGTGACTGCAGGCGTGGTTTCCAGACCCCCAGCCTATCCCCAGTTGTTCCCATGACAACCAAAAAATTGGTCACACACCCTGCTACTCGTGATTGACTGATGGCCATGGCTAGTCATGATTAGATTGGGGTTTAATTGTCTGGTCCCTTGGAAGAGAGCTCTCGGTTCTTGCTCTCTCTCTACATGTTGAATTCCACCTGGGAATGCTGTCCCAAGTGGAACAAAGACCTCCTTTGTGAAGCTGAGCACATGGCTGGTGCATAAGGGGGATTTTCACTCAGAATCCCTTGGTGTCTAACTGGACTATGGATCATCCTGGTAATTATGCATATCTCTTACTTGTATAGTGAAGGCAAAAACTGCCCTAGTCTTTCTTGTTTTGAAATCCTTATTAGTCTAATTGCAAAGCTCTGAACTGAATAAAATATTATTCTTGTTTCTAACTTGTTTGATGTTGTAACTGGATTCCAAGGCTAAACTCCTGTGCCTTCTGCTCACCATACAAGCTACCTTGGTAAGATTAACGGTGCAGCTCTAGATTGAGTTGTTCAATGTGTTATGTCCCAGAGGCTAACCTAAAGGTTTGGAATCCCTCCCTTGGTGAAAGCCAGGACTAGTTAAAAAGGGATTCTGGTGGCTATTGTTCTGAATCCAGAAAGGGCAGCCTACCTCTCTGGGTTGTTGTTAAATGTACTGAAAAATATAGGTTTCTTCCTCATTCCTGGACAGGCTTGGGGGTAGAAATCTATACAACAGGGTATTGGGGAAAATTTGAGCAGATCACACAGAATGCATTGTGATAGCACCCTTTTGGCTGTGCCAGATTTGGTTTGTGGAGCTGCTATGTCTAGTGAGATGGAATTTTATTTGCCTTCCTCAAAATGTAGACCTATTAGTTCAGGGCACCCTGATACATCCAGAAGTAGTGTGCCTGCACCTGATGGCTTGGGGAATCAAACCTCAAGGCCTTCCATCTCCCAAGAGGTTTTGGAGGTCTTGTTACAGACACAGAAATAATCCATTAGATATGCTTATGGCTGAAAATGGAATCGTTTTCAGTCCTGGGTATCTTCTAGAAGGGGATGCCCTTTCTGCTGTCTATTAGCTGAAATTTTAGAATATTTGCTACATTTAGCCCATGTAGGTCTGGCTGTGTCTTCTGTCAAAACAAACATTTGACAGCCATTTCTGTGTTCTATGATGAAATTCAGGGCACTACTGTGTTTCTTACAGGTAAGTGCAACTGTTTTCTACCATGCCGAGGTACTGGTTTGACTTGGAAGACCAACAGTGCAATCCTAAGCAGACTGACACCTATCTAAATCAACTGAACTCAGTTAATTTTTGAGGAAGTTTCTGATTCTGCTTTTTTTCAAGTATTCACTAGGTGGTTTTGGGCAAGCTGTCCTGTTATACGAAACAGAAATGATAACAGACACCTTTAGAGGGTTGTCTTAGTGTTTATAATATAATGCATGTGAAATGCTATGTGAACTCTGGAGCACTTTATAAATGTTAAGTATTATTACTATTGATTATTGCTTTATTGTGCTAGAACGAACAGGGGGGGAAACATTTTTGTATCTCCCAACAGTCTTGAATGTATGTGACTGATCTGCTTTCTCACCCCTACTCCTATGAACAACAGGGGTGTACAGCTATTTGCATTACAGTTTTTTATTACACCAGTCTCTTTTGTTGTGCCCAGTAGCAGATAGCAACACTTCAAGTTGTTGTGTTGAATAATGCTAAATTGAAAGTTAGTGGAGTGCACAGCTGGACACCAATAAAGTAATACAAATGTTTTGTTCAGAAGAATGCATTACTGGTGTGATTGGAGAGCTTTAAACACATCTATTAGTATGATGCATGGTTATGTGTTTGATGCTGTGTTATTATATAATAAATAAAAGTTTAGAAAGGTACTGTGGGTGCAACATGATTATCTGACTTGTAATTGCATAGACCTTCTGTTCAAATTAAACCTATGAATAAAGTCGGATCTAGGTTTCACAATTTATCACAGCTGTATTTTCCTATGGAGTATTTTAAAAATCATCTTTTTCCTTTGCTGCTGCCATGACAATGAAATATACTTTCAGAAAGGTATAGAGAACTCTGTGTAAGAAATAAGCAAAAAAACCCACAAAACACAAAACACCTGGATTTGTTCTGCAGTCTGCTTAGACTGCTATCAACAAATACTACTTAAAGTTACTACTGCTAATGCTGCTGCTGCTGCTACTACTACTACATTTATTAGCTGCCTTTTTCCCTTGACAAACTCAAGGCGGCTTACAATATAAGTCAAATAATTATAAAAATGCAATAAATCAATATGAATAAAACAATTATTAAAAACACATGAAAGGCCAGACATACAGTATCATTGTCCCATGATATTGAAATTATGTTGTATGTACACGCTTTCCCATTCTGCCCTGTTTGTTTTCCCCTATAGCATCTCTTTATGTCTCTGCCCCCGGCATGATACGCCTTGTGTCTGCTTGTGTTATGCATCTTTTGACTAAAGCCTTACATGTGTAGAGTTAATTATTATGCTTCTCTGTTAGGGCCAGCATGGTGTAGTGGTTAAGAGCTGCAGACTCTAACCTGGAGAATTGGGTTTGATTCCTCCCTTCACGTCAAGCATGATGGGTGACCTGAGGACAATCACAGTTCTCAGGACTCTTTCAGCTCCACCTGCCTCACATACTCAATGTATGGCAGTATTGTGGGGAAAGGAAGGGAAGGTGATTGTAAGATTAAGAGTGGCTCAAGTGGTTAAGACACTGAACTGCAGGCTGTGGAAGGTCGGTAGTTTAGCAGTTCAAGACCCGGGTGCCGCAAGACGGAGTGAGCTCCCGTCTCTAGTTCCAGCTCCTGCCAACCTAGCAGTTCGAAAGCAAGAAATTGCAAGTAGATAAATAGGTACCACTTCGGTGGGAAGGTAACAGCGTTCCGTGCGCCTTGGTGTTTAGTCATGCCGGCCACATGACCACGGAAACGTCTTCAGACAGCGCTGGCTCTTTGGCTTGGAAACGGAGATGAGCACCGCAACCCTAGAGTCGGATTCGACTGGCTTTCGAGCAAGGGAACCTTTACCTTTACCTTTATGGCAGTATTGTGGGGAAAGGAAGGGAAGGTGATTGTAAGATTAAGAGTCCTGAGGGTAGAAAAAAGCAGGGTAGAACAACTAACTGTTCTACTTTTAGATTTTCTGTAAAAATCTTGGGCTCTGGGTGATTTACTACCTTAAAATACAATCAGCATAAAATTATAATAAACCAATAAATTTACAGTCCAGATGGCAATATAATCCCCTTTTGCCAGCTACAGTGCTGTGTGCACATTGCCAGCTACAGTGCTGTGTGTGCAGCAGGGCAGGGAAGGGCACATGGGGGTCGTAGGAAAAAAAACAAAAAGAGGGTGCCAGTCTTTACCTCCCATTGTTGCCCTCAACTAAAAGCCTGGCAGAACATCTCTGCCTTACAGGCCTTGTGGAATTGCATTAGATCCCACAGGGCCCTGGTGTTATTTGGCAGAGAGTTTCACCAGGTTGGGGCCAGGACCAAGAAGGCCCTAGTCAAGGAGAGCTGGACCTCCCTAGGGCTGAGGATCACCAGCAAGTTAGCTCTCAAGTTTCCCATTTGTAAAATGGGATAAATGTTTTCTAAAATGTCTGTGATATTCTTAGTTCCTGAACAACATAGCACACATGCATTGAGTCCACAACTCGTATGTACTTAAGAGGTTCTGCCTACAAGCTGTATCATCCACACAAGATCTGAGGTCCCCACAGATAGTCCTAGTATAATTCAGATTACAGTTGTGCCCCAAGCAGAGGGCAGGAACTAAATGAGTTATCTTGCTCTGTGCATAATTAAAGTTTGAGAGTCAAATACATTCCTTGCTTGGGATGATGATCCCAATCATGGATGAGCTCACCATGATCATGGATGAGCTCACCAGGTGAATCACAATCATTAGTCGTGATTCTGGAAAGTCCAAGATTAGTTCATTAATGCAGCAAACCTCCCAAACTCTTTGTGAACTTGCTGCTGGCAAGCAGCCCTTGTTTAGAGTGTGAGCTGAAAACAATTGACTAGAATGGATTCAATTGAAATGCAAAGGTGCAAGTAAAATGAACAGATCCGCCCTCCCCCCAAAAACAAACAAACAGAGGAGAGACTGGGTAAAACTCAGTGTCTTAAAGTAGACTGAGCTGTAATCCTCTTTCCTGGAAGTACGCCTCATTGAATAACATGGACTTACTTTGAGTAGACCAAATTAGAACAGTCCCCAAGGATTGGAATGACAGTACATGGAACTGGAATCAGTGCTTTTCCATGTCTGCTTTGGCCTCCCAGCCTGCCACTAAGCAGATGTACTCAGACGTAAATCCACTTTTACTCAGTTAGCTTATTCCCAGGAACAAAGACATAAACTACGGGGGGGGGGGGACTCAAGGGCTTGGGGCTTCCCTGAATTTTTCCAGGGAGGTCTGGGCCTCCCTCAGGCAACCCGTGCCAGGTAATATTGAGTTTAAAACTCCCCCCCCTCGGGCTAGAAGGAAGGAAGTCAGCCTCACCTTACAAATGCTAATTGAGCTAGCAGGATAGACAATGGAATGGTTAACCATCCCCCCTCCCTTCTCCAAGCATATATGTGGAGGTACCAAATGCTAGAGTCTTTAAGAAGACAAATCTCTGGAGACAGGAAAAGCAGAGCGGGGAAAGAGATTTGATAACATTCCTTGCAACAGAAAGAAAAGGTCTCTTGTGGCTGGATCCATCAGGTTTTTGGTTGTATCTTTGCATGCTCTAGGTTAATAACTAAGGTTTTTGATATCTAGAACATATCAATCTTTGAATATGTTTGGTGTCTGTCAGAAAAGAAAGTATAGTATTTTGGCTGGCTCCACCCACTTTCAATATAGCAATAGTCTGTGAAGCCTCTGTTGGGCCAAACATCCTTGCTGGGCTCCAATTTACATTTGGGGGAAAAGTGTGTCTCTGTTTTATTCTACTTGGATCTATATATCCTTGACTGAGAACAGGGTTGTTGTTTTTTTCATTGAGGGGAGGGGCTGCTTCAACCACTCCTAAGCTCTTCTTTCAATTTCCATTTCATTTTTAAATTGTAAGCCCATCTGCATGAACAAGACTTGGGTGGTGGTGGTGGCAGAGGCCTTTTAAAATTTCCTTTTGTCCTGTATGCAGCCCAGAGAGAACATTGGCAAAAAATGCACAGTCTGTACATGTTCATGCTCTTCATTTTGCTCTTACTTAAAATAGTGTGGTACAGTTTCAAAGGGGCAACGAACTGGGATGTATAAAAGGAATGACAGGATTACCCATTGGAGACTATGGGGGAGGCTTGAAGGTCCACTGGAGATAATGGGATCTAGGAATGCCAATTAGGGCTCCCAACTCCCCCGGTAGGGCGGAAATCCCCCACCCCAGAGGCTCCGTTCCCCGACGCCGGGGAATCGGGGCCCGGGGAAAACCCCTCCCCGGCGTGCGCGTCACCGGAAGTGAGGTCGCATGCTGGGGGCGGGGCCACGCCATTTGAGGGGAAAACAAAGAGTTTCCCCCTCAAATGGCGTGGCCCCGCCCAGCGTGTGACGTCACTTCCGGTGACGCTCCGGCGGCGCGCGCACACGTTCGCAAACGGCTTCCAGAGCAGCAGGATGCTCCCCCGCCGGTAGGTTTTTTAAATTTGGCAACCCTAATGCCAATTGATTTGCATGGGCTCTACTGAAATACATTGCAGCACAAAAAAAGTTGCAAAGAAAATGCGGAATGGTCTTTCCATTAAGGTCTTTGGGCCCAGATAAACTACTCTGGGACTGGAATGACAGCCACCCAAGTGGAAAGACAGTCCCTAGAAATAGAATCTGTGCTCTGGGGCTAAAATAACAGCCTCAAGAGGGGAGTGATGATCCCTAGCAATAGAATCTGTGCTCTGGGACTGGAATGACAGGTCACAGAGTGGAATGACAGGACAGCCCCTGGGAATAGGCTTGGTGCTCTGGGACTGGAATGACAGGTTGCAAAGTGAAGTGATAGCCCCTGGGAACAGGCTCAGTGTTCTGGGACTGGAATGACAACCTCCAGAGTGGAATGACAGCCCCTGGGAGTAGCAGAGGTGTTCTGGGACTTGAATGACAGCCCTCAGAGTGGAATGATACTCCCAGAACACTTCTGCTACTCCCATGGGCTGTCATTCCACTCTGCAACCTGTCATTCTAGTACAAGAACACTGATTCTTTTCCTAGGGACCATCATTCCACTATGGGAGCTGTCATTCCAGTCCCAGAGCACTGAGCCTATTCCCAGGGTCTTTCATTCCACTCTGCAAATTGAGAAGCTGCAGGGATTAAATGATTAACATGGCTACCCCTCCTTTTTTATATATGCAATTTCTCCTCCTTCAGAATCCTAGTGTTTTTCATTGAATTGTTTTCAGTCCACCATTCCATTCAATTTGCCATGGATAGGTTTGTAATAAGAAAGTCCTTTCTGGTACAGTTAAAGTTGTATTTCAGCTGTCCGAAGATCATTTCTTGAAGCTAAATGTGTTTTGCAAGTTGAACCTGAAGAACAGAAATTAGCCATGCACAGGAATGCAGTCATTTCCCATTGACTTAATTATGTGATTTATCTTATTAATAATTTGTTCTGAATGTCTGTGTTTTTAAGGTGGAAGTTTCTAAGAAGTGTGCTAAGAAGGCAAGGTATATAAAATCTTAGGTGGCATAACTGTGAGTTTTCTTTGGGGTTATGGCCTCAAACTGTACTTGTACTCACTTGTAGAATAATGAGTTTGAAGTGAGAATAAGATTGCTGCTACTCTGAACTCTGTACATTGCTCAGAAATTGAGTGCACAGCAATTGTTCGGTATTCTGCCCTAGCTCAGAGACTTCAGCCATGCATTTACCAAACAAAGGCATCTGTGAGTTCAGCTACAGAGCTTTTTGGATGACGCTTCCATTTTAGATCCCTTCCAGTCCAGTTTTCACCCAGGACATGGGACAGAGACAGCACTGGTCGCCCTCACAGACAATCTTCAGAGGCATCTGGATCGGGGTGGTTCCATGGTACTGTTGTTGTTGGACCTGTCAGCAGCATTCAACACGATCGATCATCAGTTACTGATTCACCACCTCGCCAACATAGGAGCTCAGGGGCTTGCCTTGCAATGGCTTGCCTTCTTCCTCCATGGTTGGGGACAAAGGGTGGCATTAGGGGAACAGCTCTCCCAGAGATACCCACTTGAATGTGGAGTGCCTCAAGGGGCGGTGCTATCCCTGATGTTATTCAACATCTACACGCGACCCCTTGCCCAGTTTGCCCGGAGCTATGGGCTGGGATGTCACCAGTATGCGGATGACACCCAGCTCTATCTGATGTTAGGCAGTCAGTCTGGCTCCAGACTGGAAGATCTGGACCGGGAGTTACAAGCCATGGCTGGTTGGCTTAGACTGAACCAACTGAAATTGAATCCGATGAAGATGGAGGCCCTGTGCTTGAGTTGGGGCAGTCTGGGGGTAGGGATCTCACTCCTGACCTTCAATGGGGCACCATTGGTGCCAGTGCCGGAGGTTAGGAGCTTGGGAGTACTCTTGGATGCCTCCTTAACAATGTATGCCCAGGTAGCAGCCACTGCCAAGTCGGCCTTTTACCATCTTCAGCTGATTAGGCAACTGGTTCCCTTCCTTGAACGCAACAATTTAGAAACAGTGATCCATGCGATGGTCACCTCGAGATTAGACTACTGTAACACTCTCTACATGGGGCTACCCTTGTCACAAATCCAGAAGCTGCAGCTAGTGCAAAATGCTGCAGCCAGGCTTCTGATGGGTCTCCCCATGAGGGAGCACATCCGGCCTGTCATGAAGAAATTGCACTGGCTGCCAATAGCATACTGGATTTGCTTCAAGGTGCTGGTTTTTACCTTTAAAGCCCTTTATGGCCAAGATCCGACATACCTGAGGGACTGCCTTTCCCCATATATACCCCAGAGAGCACTTCAGTTGGGGTCACAACACCAACTCACCCTACCAGGTCCCAAGGAGCAACCAGGGCCAGGGCTTTCTTGGTGGCAGCTCCACACTGGTGGAATGAGCTCCCGGAAGAGATTAGAGCCCTGCAGGACCTTTTACAGTTCCGCAGAGCCTGCAAGATGGAGCTCTTCCACCAGGCATTCAACTGGGAGCCACCACTACCCTCACCATCATTACTACCATCACCTTAACAATAATAAAAGCCTAGTGCCTGGTCTATAACTGACAGTCTGTGCTCGCTGACCGTATTTAAGGAAGAACAATGTGCTGTATACCAAGTTAATCTACAGAATGTATAACACCATCTATATGATGTTATAATATAACTGCTAGCACTTTAATATTAATGTAACATTATTTTAATGCATTGTTTTAAATGTCTATGATATTGTTATTATGCTTTTACTGTGTAAGCCGCCCTGGGCCTGCTTTGGCAGGGAGGGCGGGGTATAAATTTGAAGAAATAAAATAAATAAATTTCAGTACAAAGCATAAGGCAGAAGCAAGACTCAGGTAAATGAACATCCAGGAAAACTTTTAAAATGTTCCCCCACAGGCTTTTCTGTGTTGCCTTCCTTACTGTCAAATTTGTGACCATGTTTGTCTTATGCACATGGTATGTATATTTGCAGATCTTAAAGTGACTATCCTAAAAGTGAATTATAAAAAAGGACACAGCAGGAGACTGCTGAGATACCACTATAATCACTGGCCAACTCCCACCTTTTCATGGGTTTAGCCTAGCCCAGGGGCATGGCTAGGGGGGTTCCCATGAGTTCCCAGCCCCCCCTAAATTTCTGAGGAGCCCCTTCCTAAATCCCACATGGCTCCACCTCCATAGATACTGACAATGGCCTGTGAATGTCACTGGCTCCTCCATATGATGTCACTGGGCCCTGGTTCTTTTAAGGACCTAGCATAGCAACACCTCTGGCCCAGGCCCAGCCCTCCCCCCCCCTCTGGGAAAGTCTTCATCCCTGCCCAGGAAGAGGAAGCACATCCTCATTCTACTTGAAGACACCTGTTAGACTCTTTCCATGGTTTTCCTGATCACAATCCCTATGCAAAGGTCTTTAGCAGCATTGACTGAAGACAATTGGCTTGAATGGCTCCATTGAAATACTTCAAAGTAGCAGAGGTGCAACTGAAATGAGGAACTGGTCAAAAATAGTCCCTGAAAGTTGAATGAGCTACAGTTGTCTTTCCTAGAAGGAAATACAATGTCTTGATTCTGAGTAGACCAGCATTGAAGTAAACTGAGCCCCAATTAGTTTTGTTCTCTGTTCATTAGGGTTGCCAAGTCGCGGTGGGGGATTGTAGGTCTTCACACACTCCTGGCCGCGGGGACAGCAAGACGTGTTGCACCCGCCATCGCCAGGATCTGATGCTACGTGTCGCTCTGGCAACGGGGCTCCAAACAGCCCCGTTGCCAGAGCGACACATAGCGTCAGGTCCTGGCAATGGTGGTGCAACGCATCTCGCCGTCCCCACGGCAAGGATTCTGTGAAGACATGCAGATCCCCTGCCGCGATTTGGCGAGATTTGGCAGGCCTACTGTTCATGGAATTGTGGTCTGCAGCACTTATTAGCAACGTTCATTGTGTGTGTGTGGGAGTACAAAACTGAGAAAGAAGACTAAGTGGGTGGTTAAACTTAGTGGTTGAAGGGTTGGTGTCACATCCCCTTCTTACTGAGGAAGAAGGGATTATTGTGGCTGTGCAGGGCTTTTTCTAGGGCTGATTTGGGCTCCTGGTCCACTCTTAAGTAGATCTACATAGATGAAAGTTCTCAACCCCAGTCTACTTGCAGAGACAAT
>NW_015163667.1:184552-237616 GCF_001447785.1 Gekko japonicus | reverse complement strand
ACCCATTTGCTCCTTTGCAAGATTGCCTGTGCACAGGAAAACCATGGCAGCTGGCTATAGTCAGAAATAATTAACAGGACAGCTGAAAGGTAGGATCTATTTTAAAACAAATTTGTTTTGGAAGAAATTTATGGTAGATTAAAATGTGATTGCAGAGAAAAAAATATATACCTGAGTGGCAGTGCTGTGGGGCAGTAAGACACAACTGACATTCATGAAATATGACTCTGTCAATGCTGTTGTGCAGTCACCTAGCCAACTATGGCAAATGGCTCCCTGATCATTTGATCCAGTCATCCATAAATCAGTGGCATGTTTGCCCTTGGTGACTGAGGCAATCCCAACCCACAGAAATTTGGGCACCACTATTCCAGGCCAAGCCACGATATAACCTGTATGGTATACAGTTGGTTAACAAGTTGACCTTGAACATCTTTGCTTCATTTACATAACAGCCCAGCTGACTTTGTCCAACACCTCTTGTTTTGTGTATATCGAGCTTGGCCTGATTTTTCCAACTGCAGCAGAGCTGGTTAAAACTTATGCAAAATAACTTGTTAAATGGTTGATTGATTTGAGTGAAGTGGTTTAGTCTTTACCATTTCAACTTTTAATTTCAAAAAAGAGTGATATCCTATTTTGAACAAATCTTGAAGCAACTTTCCAATGATTATTTTAGGCACGATAAATGAAATATTTTAATGTTTGTCATGTGCATAGTCTGTGAATCATCTTCTACAACATAAATCTGCTGCAGATTTTGCAACTGTGAAGTAAAAACAAATCACTGCAAGTGCACCAATAAAATATTCATGTATATTCAAGGATGCTGTTTAAATTTGAGAAAACACAGTATGACGATTTTATTGCATAAATTTCCTTCCCCCCCCTTCTCTCTTTCCTTGAAATATGAAGCTTTGCAAGCAGCTGAATTGTTTAGAAATTATGTGATTCTTTTTGACAGATCTAGTGGTTTTGTGTTGTTTTACTATCAGTGCTAAAGAACTGATCAGAACCCTTTAGTTTTGATTTTTCGAGGGGTGTCATTTCTTTATTAATTGATAGGTTTAATGAAACGAAAAGGCCATTTTATGTATTTTGCCAAAACAATTGAAATGGTGGTATTTCATTGTATGTTTATGTCCTTGCTGTAGTGTCTGTTTTACAGTTCAGGATGATTGGAGATAGGGTGACAGAGTTCATAATTAATCAGAGGGATTCCAGTGAGTAGAGGAAAAAATAGCGATCAGTTAATAGTGAGGAGAACTTTATTGAGTCTATATAAGCAGTGACTCCCTTTTGGCTGAGTTATGGTGTTATCTTTCAGACTACAGATTTTATTTCTAATCCTTTGCCATTTAACTTCGTCTGAGCCCTAAGGAAGGTGGAAGACTGAGGCAGATGTGTCGCTTGCATGGGTGCTTGGAAAACAGCAGATGCTATGCTTGTTCATCTTTGACCAGAGGCAGTGCTGCAGGCTTGGAGAGAAGTGGGAAGAGAAAGAGGCTTTGTTAAAAAAAAAAACCCGAACCAGCATCTTCTCTCTAGTGTATGTGCTGCAATCAGCAATACGGAAGCAGACAGATTACGCTAAGTAAATGGAGAAAAACCCTGCACACCGATATCACAGAGAGGGCAGAAGGGTTGGGTGGTTCCTTTACTTTCAAATCCTATTCAAGAATCTGGGTATGGAAGTATTCAAGAAGGTTCACTTGCTTATTTCTGCTGATCCCATTTCCTCTAGCAGCTGCTGTTAAACAGTTGGAGACAGGAAGATGGTTGTGTGAATTGATTGATGCATTTTTACCCTGCCTTTCTCCCCAGTGGGGACCCAAAGTGGCTTGCATTGGTCTCCTCTCCTCCATTTTATCTGACCTAACAAGAACTATCTGAGGTAGGTTAGGCTGAGAGAGTGTGGATGGTAGGGCTGCCAAGCTGTGGCGGGGGATCTGCATGTCTTCACAGGATCCCTGCCACGGGGGACAGCGATACGCGTTGCACTGCCGTCGCCAGGATGTCACGCTACGTGTCGCTCTGGCAACGGAGTCCCGTTGCCAGAGCGACGCGTAGTGTGACATCCTGGCAACGGCGGTGCAACGCGTATCGCTGTCCCCCGCGGCAGGGATCCTGTGAAGATGTGCGGATCCCCCGCCACGGCTTGGCAGCCCTAGTGGATAGCTCAAGATCATCCTGCAAACTTCCCTGGCGCAAGTGGGGATTTGATCCTGGGTCTCCCAGATACTAGTCCAGTACTGTTAGCCAATACACCACACTACTATGGCTGTTTTAAATATCACTGAAAAAATCCACAGTATATCTTGGGTCCTCAGGTGCTGTAGTCTGCTACTTTTGCTGCCATTCAGGTCCCTTGAGAGGGAGCAGCCTGTAAAATCTTCTGGGGTATAATCATGCAGTGAATGCTGGAGCTACCTGGTGGGATTTGTATGCTGACACTTCTCTTTCTGTCATACTGCCATTTATGCCAGATGCAGGTTTAGACCGGGATGGTGCAGCTGCACCTCATTACCTTTTCTTTCTGCTGGGATCTAATTCAGCTTGATCTGCTCTCCCTCTCCAAAGCTGCTTGCTTAATCTTGGTGTGCAGCAGGGGGAGAGGGCTGCTGCCAAAGGTGTTGGTAAGACTGCTGGATTTTCACAAGTTCATTCATTACATTTATGTACACCTTGATGGGTTATCCCATTTATTTTGGTTACAACAATCCTGAGAGGTAGATTAGACTGAGGCAGAGAGTCACTGGCCCAAAGTTACTTAGTGAGTTTCATGATCCAAGCAGGGATTCAAACCCAGGTCTTCCTGGTCCAAGACCGACACTCCACTACACAGCCTTTCTATGCAATTACATAATTTCCTCTAATAGTGTGAAGGGAGGTTAATGTCTGATGAACTGTCTTCATACTGTACAATAATTAAGAAAAAAAAAACATTCCTTACAAATAGTATCTTATCTTGCAGGCTTATGTTGGGGTGAGATCCTTGATACAAGATAATGCCTATAAGACTATTATTCTTCTAGAGAAAACTTAATTGTGTGGAGTTCCCTGGAGATTCATTTTGTCTGACTTGCTGTTTAACAGTATGAAGCTCCTGGAAGAGGTCTTCTGGAGATAAGGGAGTGTGCTGTAATCAATATGCTGATGACATGTAGCTTTGGTGCTTTTTTTCACTGATAACATATCAAGTTCTCATGTCTGAATAAAGTAATAGAATGGATGAAAGTGGATAAGGTGAAACTCAATGGCTCTGGTCACACAGAGCATTAGCCACGCTGCAGAAACGGAAGATAGGTGGATTTTCTGGGCACGATCACACCACCACATCTGGGAAGCGTAGAGCTCCCGTGCACGAATCCGAGGCTTCCCGCTGAAGATGCGGGGTAAAAAACTAGTACCTCCGAGGTACTCGTTTCCGGAAACCGCGGGGCAAGGGCGGGCGCCTGATCGCGTTTCCAGTGGACTCCCATGGCATCCGGCGCCCGCCCATGTCCCGTCGCGAACAGGGTTTTTTTTTCCAAGTCTCCACAGGATGTGCACAAGCACCCAACGGCTCCATGAACTAAAGGAAGTTACAGTGTAATTGCATGAACTCAGACTGGATTGCCCTGCTAGTATCTTATAGTGAGACATGTCATTTCCCCCCAGAAATCATCTCTGGGTTACTCAACATTCAAAGATGTGATAATCTCTACCTGCTGGAAATGAGGTTAGATTAAGTAATATGGGAACAAGAATGTTCTGTTTTTTTAAGGAATTCTACTTGGTTCATTCAGTGGTAGCCAGAAGAACACAGGTATTTATTTATACACCGCCACCACAGAATTCACAGTGCCCTACACAGGATTTTTAGGAGGTCTCCCATCCAAACACTGAGCAGATCTCTGTGTAGTTATAGCAAAGATGCTGGTACCTTTCCACGATACCCCGGGAATTAAAGATACAGTTACACTCATATAAATATTTCTGATATTATATATAATGATATGGTTATTATATAAAGTGCTCAGGAAAATATAGTATGCTACTTCATAGCAATGCCCTGGTTCTGCACAATATGAGAGATTAGAGGTGTCAAACTCATTTGTTACGAGGGCCGAATCTGACATAAATGTCACTTTGTCAGGCCAGGCCATGTGTGCCATAAAATGTAATATGAGGTACTGGAGATATAAACTTTATAAAGGAGATTTCAGATGCCGAATGGCAATAGCAGGTGTGATTGGATTAAGTGTGATATGTGGAGGGGTAGTAGGCTTGGGGATATCAGCATTGCTAATGAGACAGGAAACCTAGCTCTCGATTTTGTACAGAAGGATTCAGTCCAGGAGGATGCAGAGAATAAATGGAAATAAGTCTGAAGATGTGAGCAGTGACTCACGGAAGCTCATACCCTATCACAAATTTTGTTATACTTTAAGGTGATACTAGAATCAGAGGTCATTTCGGGGGGGATCGCGGGGGATCACAGTTCCCCTGGGTGAGGTACGGGGGTGGGGCACATGACGAAGCCCCGCCCCCTGCTTCCGGCCGCCCCGCTTCCAGCCCTCATTCAGCCAGGAGGAGGCAGGAGAAGAGGGAGGGTAAGTTGCTTCCTCCCTGCCTCTCCACACCCCTGCCTGCCTGGGACCAGGGAGGGCCTTCGCGGGGCTTCCTTGCACTCCCGCCGGCTTTGCAAGTCCACCGCCGGGCCCCTCATGGGGCTCGGCAGTGGAGCTGCAAGGCTGGCGGCGGCGGCAAGGACCGTTGGGGGCGGGGTGTGTGGCCTTATGACACACTTCTGGTGATGTCAGGGGGTGTGGCCTTATGACACACTTCCGGTGATGTCAGGGGGTGTGGCATATGCTAATGAGTTATGCTAATGAGTTCCCCTAGCTCTTTTTCTATGAAACGACCCCTGACTAGAATCTTACTCTTTTCTACTGCTATTAGAATCCACAACATTTAAAAAACAGTGGGGGGACATTTTAACCTTCCAGGACCTAAGAGTAGCTGACCTAAGAGTAGCAGTTCTCTTACAAAGGAATTTCAATTCGGAGATTAGGAAGAGACCAGTGTTCCCTCTAAACTGAGTTAGTGTGAGCTGGCTCACCGTTTTTTAGCCTCCAACTCACACATTTTTGTCTTAGCTCAGGAAGGAGGGCTCCAGGGCAAACTGATTTCTGCAGTTGCCAAATTACTCGCTCACAACTTAAATGCCAGTAGCTCACAAAGTTGAATTTTTGCTCACAAGACTCCACAGCTTAGAGGGAGCATTGGAAGAGACACTGTTGAATTGCAACTGATAATGAAGCTCAAGACAATGCATGCTCCTGGCCAATGCTCCCTCTAAGATGCAGAGTCTTGTGAGCAAAAATTCTACTTTGTGAGCTACTGGCATTAAAGTTGTGAGCGAGCAATTTGGCTACTGCATAATTTAGTTTGCTCTGGAGCCATCCTTCCTGAGCTAAGACAAAAATGTGTGAGCAGAAAGCTAAAAAAACTGTGAGCTAGTTCACACTAACTCAGCTTAGAGGGAATACTGCTCCTGTGCTGAATTAAGACCTAGGTTTCTTCTCTCATTACCAATGCTTGCTATTGTCATTTGGCATGCGAAATCACTTCACTCTCCAAGATATAAGGACAAATGGACTCACATTCTAGCTGTATCTGAATAAGTGAGCAATGACTCATGAAAGCTCATGCCCTGCCACAATTTTGTTAATAATTAACGTGCTATCGGACTCTTGCTACTTTTCACTAATAAAGAATGCAAACTATCTCATGTATCCCAGTGGAGTCCAGGCATTCCAATGGGGTCGCTATTGCACTGTTTTGGTGTTGTGTTATAGCGCTTTAGCGGTATAGCACTCTAAAACGAACGTTTTTTAAAAAAAGGACGGCGATCGTTTATGCGGGTGAAAAAGGGCGGGAAAACAAAGTGGTGCAGGAGGAAGCGTTACGGGTTCTTTTACACAGCACCCCGTAGCGCTTCAGAAATTGTATAGAAAAGTGAAGACCACTTGGAAGCAGTTTGCAAGTAAAACGGTTCAGAAACTCTTCCCTAATGGGACACAAGTGTTTCTGTCTGAAAGTGAAAATATATTCTGGTAGGGAAATGTCAGACCAGAAACCGTTAGGGAACAGTTCCTAAACCAGAATATATCAGCTATCTGAAATTCCCCATCGTTTCAGATTCATAGTTTGTACTCACTATGGCTTGGTGTGCTGCCTGAATTGAAAAGCCATTGTTATGTCCATGGCAATGTTGAACAGGTGGAAAACAAAACTAGACAAAGCACTCTAAATTGTCATTTAGCTGGTGGAATTATATTAATACAAATTGAACCACTCTGCTCAAAATGTGGAAGAGTAAAATAACCTAGATTCTTTCCTTCATGGGTCTTTCAATGTTTTGGGGAGGGGATAAATTTGGATATGTCTATTTTGTGGAATGATTTAAAAGGATAGGTTTAGGTCACTTCTACGTATATCAACGGTGCAGTCCTGTGAAGCTGCTCCATTCTAAGACTACTGAAATCAATGGACATAGAGTAAAGAAAATCATCATAGGATTGCATTGTAAGTCTGTTTCTTCATCTTTTAAAGCATTGGTATAAAAATGCTGATGAATTAATTGTACAGAAGTTGGTTGACCTACCTGTATGTTGTACAAGATTATCATCAATATAACTTTGAAATTCTATTTCAGTTTGTTTAAAGAGACCTAGTGCAGCAAAACTCTTGACTCTTTCTTTCCTCCATCATGTCTGTTTTCTGCAGAGATATGTTGTGTTATTAATTAAAAGGAAGATTTATAAACAAGAAGGAGGCAAGAGTAAGTGACTGATTGTGGCCAATTAATTCAATCAATTCTGATGTCTCTACGAACTAGTACAGGGCATCATCAGGAACAAGGAATCACTGTGTGAAGCTTGCATTATTGCTTCTGTGCTCACTCAATATGGCATGCATTATAATGAGACCACAATTATAAAGGTACAGCAGTTACACACCATGGTGCTACACATGGGTCAGAATACTTAAGAGAGAGGTCCAGTCTTGGTGAGCTGTAATACACAATGGATGCAATGCTGTTTAAAATGGCTTGTGGGAAAATAAATCCCATTGCAGGAGAAGTGAGACTGACATGTTACCAGCACTATGATGTAAAAGGGCACTACTTTATTTATTTAAATAATTCTGTCTTGCCTTTCTTTTTTGGCTCCAGAAACTCTCAGAGTCACAATAGACAGGACCACCAGCATGTTTGGATATTAAATTAAACTTTATAACATTGAAACACTGAACTGTTTTTTAACTATAATACATTATTAAACAGTTCAGTGTTTCAATGTTATAAAGTTATAGAATGTTATAAACATTATAGCATATTGATTGTTGCTAGAAGTTTTAACATTTAAACAAAAGAAACCTTAAAAATATGACATATAAGAGTTTCAGAGGTTCCCCCTGTAGCACTCCAAATTTCCCAAGTTTTTCCATTGGAAGAAATGAGTAAGTCCTCAGACTTTTTCATTCTAGATATTTGACATGATTAAAATGCTTTGTGAGAAGAGTGTTTTTCAACTGAAAAAGGGGAGGGGGAATCATAATTTCTTTTAGTGCTATGCTACCCCTAATGTCCAAGTTTTTCTATTGCAAAATGGGAGGGTTTCCTCAGATTTAAACATTTACTCATTCTAAAAGAGAAAATATTTCATAGATATTTCCCTTTAGGTCTTGCAGGGGGTGGAGTCCCCCCCTGAATGTTTTGGGGTTTTTTCTGGGTCCTCATATCTCTACCTCCTTCCCAAGAAGATACCCAGAGCTTAAAAAACCATTTAAAAGCCCACTAAAAGCCCTTGCAAATACAAATGCCTTACAACACCTCTTAAAAACTTTTAAAGATGGTGCCCACATCTTGTCAGGAAGCCTGTTCCACAAGGTGGGAGCCACTATAGGAAAGGAAGAGGCGCTAGTAGATACCAACCTGCCCATCTTAATCAAGGTAACAGATGGACAATAGCAACCAGAATGTCATGAGCCAGTGTAGAGAGAAGCCATTATCTTGTCCCAGTGAGCCTATCCACGCTAGGTCTCTCATAGACTGCCCTTCTTTATTGTCTCAAGCTCTTCTGCTTGCACCAATAGATACATAATGTGATTCCTGATGAGAAGGGGGTAGTTTGATTTTACGTTCCCTTTGAACAACCTTCAGCCACTCTAAGTACAGCTCATATATTGAACCATCCCAGCTCAGTGAATCCTGCAATTTCCCTCATTACATAGAAATTCCCAAGTTCATCCCCCAAATTCAAGCAGTAGCAAGCTATTATTCCCTTAGTGATGGACATTGGCCTAAAAGCCACATTTTGTGTAATCCTTGTGTTTTATGGGATTTAGCCTGTTCATAATTGCTGTGGAGTCCAATGAAGCTTTCTTAATAACAGCAGTTCAGGATCAATGACACTTGGAACAAAGATGGTGAAGGAACTCACTATTTCCTGGGCTCTCTTATTATCAGGCCTAAAGGAGATACAGGCAAAGTTGGCATTGCTTTCCAAGAAGTTTATTGTTATATCATTAAGGTTCTGTTGTCAACTGGAACTATGTACTCATACTTAAAACTTTTCCCATCTGATGCTCTTAGTCTTTTCCTCTCAACTCTTGTTAAAATTACAATTATATGTAGTGCATTTAATGTATTGCCTAGTAAAGTATGTGGGCAGTGCATGCAGTAGAACTGGTCACTGAAAGTAGTTTTCGTCATTGTTATTAACACCATCATTCATAGTACCTAGTGTAGGGAGCAGCCAATCATCAACCATTGTTAATTGCCAACCATTGTTGTTTAATATTCTACACTGGTTAAGGTTCCATTGACATCATCTGACATCTTGCTTGTCAAGTACTTTAATATTAAGATCTGGCTATTTATTTATTTATTTATTTATTTTTGCAAGTGACAAATTTAGCACAGTATCTGTTAACACATAAATAGCCTGCAATTTTGAGCGGTGGCAGTAATCCTGTTATCACTGCATTTATCTCTATCAGAGTTCTGTTGTTCAGAATATTTATGGTATCCTCCTCCTTGAATCATTAAAGTCACTTGCTCAACTTCACTCTACCTGTTTCCAGGAAAGTCTGAATTAGTACTATGCCTTCAACATGCTTCATTTGATGGTCACCGAAGAACAGGGAATAAATGTAGTTTATACAGTGTGTATTAAAATGTATGTGTGCCACAGGATTAATATTCTTTCCTGTCCCCAGATAGCTTTGGGAACTCAAGTTCTGTGAAATTTTCTGCCAACAGGGTTCGCAACATTTTCACCAGACTACTATTCCTAGGAATAAGTTTTGTATACATTTGAATAGGTCTGTCATTATGGTACAAGGGCTGGGATCTTTCATTCAGATCAGAATTCTGGATGTTTGTCTTTTCTAAAACTATCATGTTGTTGTGTCAATACTTGATAGTTAACCTTTTTGGATACATTTGGAAGTATATGAAATTGCCTTAGAAATTATTTTAAGTTTAGAATAAAATAAGTAAAAGTTTCTTTCTCTTTTAAATAAATTAAAAATGCTGAAAGGAACCAGCAGGCTTATATCTCTGCAGGTGATAGTGGTGTGATGGGAGAAGACTGAAACAGTGATTAGATTTTTAATTAGAATCTACAGGCTATAAATTACTGCCTCCACACCAAATTAAATTTACCTTTGTTTGAATGTGGCAATAAAGGAAACATTCACTCCCAAAAGAGTTTTGATGCGAAGTGTAAGAATTGAATCAGGCATGGTGATGGGTCTAGTCAGTGGAATGTATCTTTATGTACCATTTTTGGATTAAGTGATTACTATCACTGAGTAGATTTACGCTAGAGTCTACTAAAAGTCTCTCTATAAAGCAAGCAACAGTGAGAGAAAACAGGTATCAAAGCTATGGGAATTAGTTCCCAACAGCAGCAATAACAACAACAATATGAAAGCAAATCTGGCCTGTGAATCAGGCAGCATGTCTTCCTGTTAACTTTCTTTACTATTCTGCTGCCTGAAGCCTTACAATTCATTTTAGATTTCAATGCTGAACAGTATTTTTGAGTGCAAAAATTAGCAGCCTATGGCCTTTAAATTTAATCAAAGAACATCACCCAAATGTTGTGTGCGAAGTAACTAGGTATCTATTTTTTCATAACTTGAGATGATCCAACATAGATGCATTACTGGAGTAACTTGACTAGTTCTTCTCTTTTACAGTACCAATTCAGACTTTGAATTAGTTTGAAAACTCTGGTGTGTTTCTGATCTAGATAGCACTGTGCTATGATTGCTTCAAAAAGAGTTGTTGTTGTTCAGTCGCACAGTCGAGTCCAAATCTTCTCGACCCCATGGACCAGATCACGCCAGGCCTTCCGGTCTTCCGCTGTCCCTTGAAGTTTGCTCAACTTCATGTTCATTGCATCTATGACACTGTCTAACCATCTCATCCTTTGCTGTCCCTGTCTTCTTTGACCTTCAAAAAGAGTACAATGCTCAAATGTTATTATTTTTTTTAAAAGGTGTAGCACCATTGCTAAGTGTAGTCAAGGAGACTGCAACATAGATAAATGTTAGTGTGCTTGTTGCCCACTTTACAGTTTGAACCAAAATCTACACTTTGGCTGCGGTCACACGTAACAGAAGCCACACAAGTGAGACGGAAAACAGCCGGAGTTTCCGGGCGCGATCTCACCAGCACATCTGGGAAGCGTAGCACTCCCGTGGCTCAACCGAGGCTTCCAGCCGAAACTGCGTGGCAAAAAACTAGTACCTTGGAGGTACTAGTTTCCGGAAACTGCGGGGCAAGGGCGGGTGTCTGATCGCGTTTCCGGTGGCATCCGGCGCCCGCCCATGTCCCCTTGCAAATAAGGTGTTTTTTTTTGTCCAAGTCTCTGTGGATGCGCATGTGCACCCAACGGAGCATGCGCATTTGTCATGTACACAAAAATAAAAAACAGTTTGCCGCGGCGCGCGCTTCTTCGTTGCGCGCCGGCTTGTCCTGTGATCAGCACCTCTCCCTTGCCATGGAACCTCCATGGAACCTCCACGGTACCTCCACAGGAGGTCTGATCACGTAACTGCGCAGTAGTTTGCCCCAGGGCAAACAGCCACGCTTCTCCTCTGCAGTTTCCTGCCCGTGTGACCGGGGCCTAGAATAACTTTAATTCAAGGAAGAAATGGCTCTCTGCTACCTTTTGTTCCAATGTTAAATGAGGTGCTAGCATGCATTCTGCCCCATCATAAAGGAACACCTCCAATCTGGGCAGTGACCCACAACTATATATCTAATTCCCAACAGTCATTTATGTGTGCATACTTATTTCTGCAGATAGAGGGCATACTCTCCTCCAACAGGTTTTTCTACAAACTCAGAAAACTCCGTGGCTCTGCAGAAAAATCAGAAAGGTTTTTTTTAAAAAAAACCCCAGGGAGGGTTGAATTCCCCCATACCTTTTGAAATGGCTGCCACAGGGACCTACTCCAGGCCTCACCACATCAACAGTGGGAGATAAACTGTCTGATAGCCAGGAAGAGAGAGAGGAGGAAGCAAAAGCATAACTGGATCTGTGTTTGGGGAGGATTCCTCCTGCAGTATGAATGGCTAAGTAGCAGGTGGTTTGGAGCCAGGACTGGGACTAGGACTGCCTACTCCAGGTTGGGAAATTCCTAGAGATTCTGTGGTGAAGTCTGAGGAGTGCAGAGTTTGGGGAGGGGAGAGGCCTCTGCTGGATATAATGCCAGAGTCCACCCATTTTCTCCAGAGGGATCAGATCTCCGTTGTCTGGAGTTCAGTTGTAATTCTGGGGAATCTCCTGCTCCCACTTGGAGGCTGGCAAACCTAGGCCTAGCAGCACCCTCTGGGTGATTTGATACCACCTGACTTGCATGATTCATCTAGGCCTTGCTGCTTGCTACTGTTCAACAGCAGCCACCTGATGAAAGTCAGTGTAGTGTAATGGTCAGAGCTTCAGAGTGACTGGGTGATTTTGGATCAGTCGCATACTTTTCTCCTAACTACCTCATAGGATTGTTTTGTGGATCAAAAGGAGGAGAGAATAATGTAAACATTTCTATTGCCCACTGTGGAGAAAGACCATAGTTTTCCTCAGTAGAAGCTGTAGAGGGAAAGGAGATGGAAGACTGAAGACAGGGGGGAGATAAAGGTAGGTTGGCTTTTGGGTGGGAAGGAGGTAGGGATGCCAACTCCAGGTTGGGAAATTCCTGGGTATATGAGAGGTGGAGCCTGGGGATGGTGGGGATTGAAGCAGGGAGGGACTTAAGACAGATATAGTGCCATAGACTCCATCCTAAAACAGTCAGGTCCTCCAGGGGAACTAATGTTGCCTACCACCAGGTGAGGGCTGGAGATCTCCTGGAATTTCAACTGATCTCCAGATGACAGAGATTATTTCCCCCCGGAGAAAATGGCTGCTTTGCAGGATGGAGTTTATGGTATTACACCCCTCTGAGATAACTTCCAGACTCAAACCTCATCCTCCCAAGGCTCCACTCCCAAATCTCCAGGAATTTCCCAACATGGAGCTGGCAAGCCTAAGAGGAACTGATCTCTGTATTTGGGCAATCCGTTGTGATTCCTGGAGAGTGGCTGCTGCCATTGCCGCTGTGGGGGGGGAGTAGGTGGAAGGCTGGGAGAGTGATGGGGCAGAAAGTGTGATGGGGTAGGGGGAGAAAAGGAGTGACAGGCATGGAGGGGAGAGAGAGAGAGAAAGTAAGAAAAAGGGGTGGTAGGAAGGAGAAAGAGTATGAGAGAAGCAGGTGGAGAGAAGAAGAAGCCGAGGTGGGGGGAATGGGATAGCCACTCCCACAAATTTCTTGAGGGTCCCCCACTTGTGAATAACTATCTTTGATGCAGTAGAAAGGCTTCTCTACCAGCTCATGAGGAATGCTGAGATTCTGGATAGAATTAAAACAACAACAAAGATTATTTTGAGAGATAAGACATTGCAGTTAGGCTGGAGAATTTGCAAAATCAAGTGATTACAATAAGAGCATAAGAAGAACCGTGCTGGATCAGACCAAGAGGCCCATCTAGTCCAGCAGTTCATTCATGAAGTGGCTGTCCAGTTCTACGAAGCCCAGAAGCAGGATGCCTGCAACATCATCCTCGCACCCGTGCTCCCCGGCAACTGATATAAAGAAACCTACTGCCTCTAATATTGGAGGGAGTAAATATCCATCATGGCTAGAAGCCGCTGTGACTAGTAGCCATTGATAGTCCCATCCTCCATTAATTTGTTCACTCTCCTTTTAAAGCCTTCCAAGTTGGTGGCCATCACCACATCATGTGGCAACAAGTTCCACAATTTAACTATATGCTGTGTGAGGAAGTTCTTGCCTTCGTCTGTCCTGAGTCTCCCACCCTTCAGTTTCAGTGAATGACCCTGGGTTCCAGCATTATGAGAGAGGGAGAAAAGTAGTAATATTGCTAGATGCCCACAATCAGGGCATTTTTTGTAGAAAAAGCTCATCAGGAACTCATTAACATAATAGGCCACACCCAACAGCAGAAACACATTAGCATATTAGGCCACACAGCACACAGCACTGTTCATTAGCCTATTAGGCCGCACCTTCATGTCACCAGAAATGTGGTCATCCAGCCACATCCACCTTTTGATTCTTATTCTGTTTATCTTGTTTGTTGTCAAAACCCAGAGGTTTTTTTGTAGCAGGAACTTCTTTGCATGTTAGGCCACACACCCCTAATGTAGCCAATCCTAATGAGTTTCTGCTGTTGGGTGTGACCTATTATGCTAATGAGTTCCTGCTGGGTGTGGCCAACTCGGGAACCAGCCAGAACTCCGTTCCTGTGCGTTCCTGCCCAAAAATAGCCCTGCCCACAATTATGACCTGCACATGCTGTACAATGCACCTCTTCAAGAAGGGTGGGGAGGCAAGGCACCAAAGAGGTAAAGTGAGAGGTGAAGAAGGGCTGTAACTACCTATTTACTAAAATCTAGTAAGGGTCCAGTTCCTAGCACAGGGTTTCAGCATCTCTTTTTACACAAATATTGTTTGGTTTATTGTGAAAATCTGAGTGCTTATTTCTTGCAGTAGGCTCAGGTTGTATCTGCATGTTTAGTCTTCCATCCTTCTCTCTACACTTCCCCCATTTTAAGTAATAGATGAGAACACAGTTTCCACATTTGTGTAATATGCAGTAGTTTCCTGTTTTGTATTTCTTTGTCCAATCATCCTAGTTTAGGTCATGGTGGCTAGAAGGATATGGCAGGTTCATCATCTCTGATATTTCTGAAGTAATATTATCTGACTCATTTGCCAGATATCTAGCAAGTCTAAATTTATAATCTCGTTTGATGATTCAGAGCTTGCAGGATATTGGTGTAAAGTCTGTGTGCACTGCCATTAGATTGTTCGTAAACTTAATAGTGAAGGATTAGTAAATCTGGAGAAAAAAATAGACCACTTAGAAACTGGTTAATAATGAAATCATCTTGATTGAGTGACTGTTACAATTTCTGTAATGCAGGTCTTTTCACAAAGGTCCATTCTTGGAGAAATGCAAAATTCGACAGGGTTTTTTTAATGTGCATGATTAGGAACATTCTGGAATCCATTGTTTAACCACCACATTTCCTTTCCAGTGTGGTGGTTAATAATACCAGCCTCCAGGTGGGACCTGGGAATCCCCTGGAAGTATAGCTCATCTCCAGACTACAGACAGTTAACTCTATGGGACTGTACCCCACTGAGGCCTCTGTCCTCCCCAGGCTCCATCCCCAAATCTCCAGAAGTTTCCCAACCTGGATCTGGCAATCCCCCCCCCCCTTCCCCACTGGTGGCCATGGGGACATAGCATCCGTAAGAGTGGCATACATGTTGCTGTTTTACCTATATATTCTTTTTTTGGGTGTGTGTGTTGGAATTATCCTTAAGACAAAAAGATAACTACTCTATTTGAAAAATGTTGGTGTGTGCCTTGCTTTAAACTTTTCTCTGTGATCAAGAACCAGCCCTGGACCTTCAGTGGTGCAGGCCACCTTCATTAAAACCAAGTGTCCATGAAAATAAATGGAATCTGTCTCAAGCACTACCCTTTTTCTGTGTACTTTGCTGAAACATAAAAAAAAAAATTAGGACCTTTATGAAAGCTATTGTTTCCCATGTTTTGGTCGGTAAGCTGTGTCGTTTTTAGTAACACATTTGACAGCTGTCTTCCCTGGCAGAGATGATGTTAGCTTTTAGCTGATGTCTTTATTCTTGTGTAAACTGCTGTGATGGTTAAGAACAAAATGAACTGACTATTGCTCAACCAATCACACCAAATGCAGAAACAAGGCAGGGATTTTTATTGCCAGTGAAGACTTGTCAAAGGGAGGATCATGAATCAAGCAGAAGGCACCTACATTGGTGATCACTTGGCTTCTCTTCATTTTGTATGGCACACTATATATTCCAGTATAATATGGGTATGACTATTTTGAAGCATTATGGTACCAAATTCATTGACTGTTCCAAAGTACAAACTTACAATATATAGCCAGAACTTTGCCACACACTGAAAATATACAGCAGTTTGATTTTTCTGGCAAGGCAAAATGTTGAATGCTGACGTGGATTTATTCATGTCCTCTGTCCTTTCACAAAAAGATTTGGATTCTTAAATGGCTGAGTATATGTCATCAGATTACAATCACAATTTAGGCAGGGAAGGAATTGTTGTAGTGTGTCCTTACCTCCTCGTATAAAAGACATCTAATTTTCTGAATGCTACTTTCCTGTGTCGTCTATGAAAAACTAAAATGCAAAGATCTGGTTTCCTCACCAATAATAACATTATTTACCTCTGGTCTTATACAGAAGATCAGGCTCTTTAACTTAGCACAGAGTTTTTAGTGTTCTTTTTGCTGAAAATGAAACTTTTATTTTGGTAACTGCCCAGGAAACATTGTGTCCTTTAGCTGACAGAGAAGATTAAATTGTGTTCCTAAGGGCAGAGTGAGCACCAAACAAGGAAAGAGGCAGAATACAGCAAGAGAACAACCACAAACCATAACTGGAACAAAACAGATCACAACTTTTATTGGCTACAGCATTCAGAGCATTTGGCGCAGCTTAGGGCAGGATCCAAGCAATGAATGAATCTGCCAGTCAGCTGATGAACCCATCTCAGCCCACATGCTGGGGAAAACCAGGAATGACAAGAAGATGGTCCCATAAAGGCACAAACCCCTGTGTGGAACACTTGCCACCTGGGAGTGGAGCCAGGCAACAGCCTCCGAGTGGGCATGCCACTAAATGACCCCCAAGACCCCATAAGGGGGTCCCCACCTGGGGAGGTGGGCATGCAGAGACAGCCTCCCCACAAAATGCAGTTCTGCAGGGCTTGCAGGACAGAGATGGCTGAGGACAGTGATGGGTACCATCCTACTGGTACTCCCTCCTCTCTCCCCTGTTCTTCTTGCCTCCTTTCCACCTTCTCATGGGGCAGTGATATTATTGGAATCTGAAGTGTTAATGCCCTGAGAATGTTTTTATCTATGTATTATTTAAATTATTTTATTATCCATAAATGTTTTTACTGCTATGTTGTTTACCACCCTGAGCCGTGTGTACTCAGGGGTATGGCAATCTATAAATTTAAATTATAAATAAAAAAGGATCTGGCCCAGTGCCTAAAACCACCATAAGACTGGGTGTATACCCTGCTCCTGCCAAAATCTCCTAGTGTTGCAGCCAAGAAAGGAGGGAGTCCCAAATACCACGAAGCCATAGGTCCTGACCCCAGCCGCCCTGAGCCTGCGTGCGGGGAGGGCAGGATATAAATGGAAATAAATAAATAAATGCACACTGCCTGTACAAAGCAGACAACCTAAAAGAAATGTCAGGATGGCAAATTACTGAATCATCTTCTGACTCCACAAATAGAGCTGCAGCCTTGCACCCTTTCTTTTTTGCTGAGTCCAACTTGTGGTGGGGCATCACCCCTGCAATTCCTCCTTTCCAGCAGTTCCGATCAAAATAATTCCACCTGAGGAAGCTGAGAATACAATGCCTGTGAGTCCACCAAAATAGCCAAAGAGAGGTTGATATCCATCCAATTGGGTAGGTCATTCTCCCCCAGCTGGATCACCAACATGTTTGGAGGTCCACTGGAAGCAATGGCATGCTGAACTGTAGTCAGGAAGGCATCCCAAAGCATAGCCTTGTGCCCTGTCCAAACGACCTGCAGATGGTCATCCAGTTCCAATGAAGTCTGCCATCCTGAAGTGGAAGCATAGCAGCCAGCCCAGTGCACAGTACTGTGCCCAACGATCCAAATTGTCCTGATGAGGCCTGAAGAAACTTAAGAAAACCAACCAAAACAAAACAGAGAAATTAGTAGATAGACCAACTTAAGGCTGTACTCCCTTATGAAAGCTAGATATTGAAGGACCAAAGTCTTTCAAACCAGCCAGGAATCTTGTCCACGAAGAGGCAAAAGCCAGGAAGGTGGAGGGTGCGAAAGAATTAAATACTCCTTGCATGATCAACATGTTTCAAGATCCCACAGCTCCTCCAGGAAGGAGTCCAGGTAGTGGTTCACCTCTGGTGCCAACATCGTAAACCTCTCCTCCTGAAACTGAGACAAGGCATCTGTGATGCCATTGTCAGTACCTGCAATACAGTGCGCTGAAAAGGAGATGTTATTTGACAGGCACAGGAGGACAAATCTACACACCTGACGCATAGCCCGCTCAGAGCGTGAGGATTGATTATTGATAACATGAACAACAGCCTGGTTATCACACCAAAAATAGACCCTCCTATATTTGAATGTATCGCCGCATATGGTAACTGCTACCAGAACTGGAAGAAACCTCTAGAAAGATCCCTAAAGATGCCTGACTCTTCCCAACTGGCAGGCCAATACTTAGCACATCAATGGTGGTTGAAGAATATACCAGACCCAACACTACCATAGGCATCCGAATGAATCTGCAAAGATGATCCCACTCCCAAATCAAGAGGAGTTTGCCAGATAGACACACTGTTAAAGGAGGAAGGGATATTACCAAACTGACAAGTGTGTCTTAATGCCCCTAGTGATCCTAATGTGATGGTGACGAGAACACACCCTGGAGGGAGTCCTGGCTAGACAGGTGCAAAGAGCCCGCCCTGGAGAAACCACCCTGCAAGCAAAATTGAAGTGACCCAAGAAGGCCTGGATCTCCTTGAGAGCACACTTTTGCCAAGCCATGGCTAGTGTGATAAGGGCCCTGAGAGCAGCCAATTTATCTTTTACCAAAGGAACCACCAGCTGCTCAGCCAAGGCCTGAAAAGAGGAAGAAGAGGAGGAGGAGGAGATTGGAATAATACCCTGCCCTTCACTTGGAGTCTCAGAACGTCTTACAATCACCTTCCCAGCTAGTTTCTAGTGTCCTGGCCCCACTGCTGGACCTCCTGATGGTACCTGGTATTTTTGGCACTGTGTGACAGAGTGTTGGATTGGATGGGCCATTGGCGTGATCCAACATTGCCTTCTCTTGTGTTCTTATGTCCCCACAACAAACACCTTATGAGGTAGGTGGGGCTGAGAGAGAGCTCTGAGAGAACAGTTCTTTTTTAATATAATTTTTATTTTGAGCTTTTTGAGGGAATACAGAATAAATAAGGGGGAATGGGAAAGAATAAAAGGTAAAATTACCAGAACATAGTATAAAGGGCATTTTTTTTTTTGCAAATATAAAGGACAATCCTTGATTCAAATACTTGAGTTTTAAAAAGAATTACATAACCACTGTAACAACCTATTCAACAAGGGCATCCTGGAGGTCGGCTGCCCTAGGCGTAGCAGTTAGCTCTTTAGAGCAGGTTCTGCCAGACCCAGGTTCTTTCTGTGGAAGCTGAGTGGGTGATTTCAGACCAGTCACAGACTTTCAGCCCAACCTACTTCACAGGGTTGTTGTGCAGATCAAAAGGGGGAAAGGAGAATGACGTAAGCTGCTTTGGTTTCCACTGCAGAGAAAGACTGTACTTTTCCTTCTGGGAAACCATTATTACCAATCTCCAAGTGAGGGCTGGAGATCACTCAAAATTACAACTGCTCTGCAGATGGCAGATATCAGTTCCACTGGAGAATATGGTGGACTCTGTGTCATTATACCCTGCTGTGGTGTCCCCCTTTGACAGCCAGTGTGATGTAGCAGGTAGCAATTCCGAACAGGGTCTGCAGATCAAAAGGTGGAGAGGAGAATGATGCAAGCTGCTTTGGTCCCCACTGTGGAGAAAGACAGTACTCTTCCTCCACCACCCCTCTTTAAATCCCACCCTCTCCACTAGGGTTCCCAAGTACTTACCGTGATCTGGCGGGGGAAACATGCTCCCTGGCCAGACCATTCCTCCTTGTAACACAGCATGCTGTCACCAGGAAGTGACGCTGGGCGACGCTCTGGCAATGGGGCTGAAAACTTGATGGTACCATCAAGTTTTCAGCCCCATTGCCAGAGCGTCGCCCAGCGTCACTTCCTGGTGACAGCATGCTGTGTTACAAGGAGGAATGGTCTGGCCAGGGAGCATGTTTCCCCCGCCAGATCACGGTAAGTACTTGGGAACCCTAGTGGAGAGGGTGGGATTTAAAGAGGGGTGGTGCCTCAGACAGGTACAATGCCATAGACTCCAATCTCCAAACCAGCCATTTCCTGGGGAACCATTGTTGCCAATCTCCAGGTGAGGGCTGGAGATCACTCAGACTTACCAGTGCTCTTCAGATGGCAGAGATCAGTTCCCTTGGAGAAAACAGTGTACTCTATGTCATTATACCCTGCTGAGGTTGCTACAGCAAATTGACACTGAGTGCCCAAGGCTGGGATACCTGCCTAGATCCTCTTTCCAAAGCTTGTTGCATTTGTTTCTACAATGGGCCTTATTCCTAGTTTAAAATAAGCCCGTGATTTCCCAGATATTGTAGCTGCTAAGGTGACCCAAGAATGTGCTGCAGCTGGGTGGCTGTCCCTTTCAGTTTCATTCCTTTATCAAATTTGAGGGTTTTCCCCCTGGAGGTGGTCCCCAAGAAGGCTCCAGGTGATTATCGCTTGATCCACCACCTCTCCTATCCAAAAGGCTCATTCATTAATGAGGCCATCCCCCAGGAATGCTGCTCTGTACATTATGCATCATTTGATCATGCCATCAGCTTAATTCGGGCTTGTGGCCTTGGTGCCTTAATGACAAAATATGACATTCAGTCTGCCTTTCAGTTTTTGCCTGACCACCCCAGTGATCATTGTTTGTCTAGGTTTAAGCTCAATGGGTTCTGTAATATGGACAAGGCAATGGCCATGGGCTGTTCAGTGGCTTGTGAGGCCTTCAGCACTTTTTTGGAATGCGCAGTAAAGGACCACACTAATTCCTCTTTCATAACTCACTGTCTGGATGATTTCTTGTTTGCGGGGGCAGCAGACAGCCCTTCTTGTGTGAAACATTTGGCTAGTTTGGTGTAGTGGCTAAGAGTGGTGGACTCTAATCTGGAGAAATGATTGAGCTGTTCTCTCAAGAAGTGCCTGAGGCAGCTAAAAGAGGGTGATCACTCAGCTGCAGGGTTTTAAATAAACCAGGGAGTGGAGCCGGGCTGCATGAATACTCGCCCAGGCCTGCCCCTATCCAGTCCAAGGGAAGGAGCCAGCTACACCTCTGGAGATTGGCCGTCAGCTAGGGAAACCACCCAAGCCATTTGAAAGCTCTGAAACCGCCACGGACCAGCTGGAGCCAGCTGCATGGCTCCATGTGCATGGCCTCCTTCCTCAACTGGAGCTCAAGCACTTTGGCCACAAAAACAGCCACTGGTAAGTCGGTGGCTGCAGCTTCTCATTGACTTTGAAGGAAAGATTTCAGTATTTAAATTTGCCTTGAATTTGAATATAGGAGGTAAAAATTACTACAGAGTTTAAAAGTACTGCAGAATGTTGACAAGGCACATTATTAATTTCAAATGAATGAGCTGTGGCTTTTGCAGTCTTATAATGCAGGATATTAAGCCCCCCCCCCCCCCGGTACATCTTACTCGTTTTGTTCCTGATGTACTGCATACAGAATATGCTTGGGACATGGTCTTTCTAAAAGTAAATTAGTTTTCTTGTATATCAAGCATTTTGTTGTTCAAGATAATGTTTTTAGGTACTGAGAATTACATTTGTTCTTTGAAAAAAAATACTAACAGGTGTGAAAATTACAGATCACCTGTGATAACTATACTTATTAAATTGGCAAATCATAGCTGTGAATTTGCTTGAAATGTAATCATGTATGATATTAAAATATCATTTCACATTCATACACTTCATTAAATGTACATGAATTTATTTTCTTAATTTGCAAGTAGCTTTATATCATACCACAATAATTGGAATTAAAGCACTCTTTTTATTTGCCTCAGCACAGGGGATTTCAGTGACTATAATCAAGCAGAGACTGGTGATTTAAGAGGATCAACCAGAAACAGACATTTTTGTATTGAATTTTGAAATTTTATCTTTTTATTTAATATATATGCATACATAAAATACTTAACAGGAAAATGATTAAGTGATAAATTTTATAGCCTCTTCAGTGGCTGCATTCATAATCTAAAATGAAAATTGTTGGGTTTCCTGTGATTTGATTTATATAAAAATGCTGAATTATACATTTTCCAGACACAGACTGATCCTGAATATCACTGCTTCAGTGCATGGAATGTGTAAAGCATCTAATGTAAGTGGTCCATATACAGTTTGCTCTCTGATAGACCTATGTAGGTAAATCTGAGTAATCTCACCATAAAGTGATGAACCACCCGTTGAGACGAGGCTTGGTTTCTGTCAAATTTACCCTTAGATGCTCCTTTTGTGTTTCTGAATATTATATATGTTTAAAAACCACAAGAGTTCTTTGTTTTTTTTAATTAAATAGTTATCCTGTAATACAGAAAGCAGTATTCTTGGTTCAGTGTAAATTTTCATCATCATCATCATCATCATCATCATCATCATCATCATCATCATCATCATCATCATCATCATCATCATCATCATCATATTCCATTTGTACCCCGCCCTCCCAGCAAGAAGGCTCATGGCAGCTTACATTGGTTGGTACATAGAAACCATTTAAACCATTAAAACAAACCATTCCTTGTCTTGATCTGCCATGAAGATCCAAAGCCTTTCTATCCTTGGAATCTTGACTGATCAGGGAAATAATGGTTTGAATCCTACCAGTTTCTCCACTTGGTCCTGTTCAATTCCCCTCCTTACGCAGAACCCATCCTGTGTAACTTTTGCCCATGCAAGTTTCATGTTTCTTGATTCAGGATTTTCAGCATTCAAAGGGGACCTTTCTTCACTCTTCCATCAGTAGAAAAGCTTGTAGAATCCAAACCAGTATCTATTTACAATTTTGATAAATAGTCACACCTTAAAAGGACAGTGCCTCATCAAACATAGACTGTATGTAGCTAAAGAATTAGAATATTCAAGGGGGATAAAATATTGACCATGAACCATTCTTATTAAAACAATAACAACATTACTTTGAATTTACTTTCTGCTGTTGAGTTTTCTACAAATGAAACTTATAATTGTGGTTGGATCATTCCTTGATGAATTTGCAAGGAACTCTTGGTTTAATTTCAGTTTACATGACCATACTAGGCCATACTAGTAAATCAACAGATTGAATGAGAAATAGCTTAAAAAAAAACTTTTCCTAGCAAAACTTTGCTTTAAATTCTCTGTGCTTTTCTCTTACACTGTTGTTCCCTAGCAGCAAAAGCACATGGGCAACAGTTGTTTGGGGAAGTAAACTTTCCTAGCTATCATAGATTCTAATAGTGAAGTTGGCCAATTCTCAAGGTACTTAAATCCAGTGTTTGTAGCTGTGAACGGACAAGACAGATCTTTCTCCAAATATGAAAAAACCCTGGGTTTGCAGAAGAATCTGAAGTCTAAACTAAATGAATGAATGAATCAATCAGCCAATACATTGGGAGGTTTAAAAAAACCCAAAATGGTAAAAAGCATGCCTGTAGCTTTAAGAAATGGAAACTCTCAGTGGCTGTTGCTAGGCACCCACAGCATTTATTGTATTGTATTGTATTTATTTCAATTATATTCTGCCCTTCCCGCAAGCAGGCTCCGGGCAAAGCACAACATAAGTTCTAAAACACATTGAATACAACATTGATAAATAATTAAAACAATTTAAAACCACATGATTTAGAAACAGGTCACACTGTCTGTTTATATGCATACTTTCCAAGCTGGTGCCACTGCGGCGCTGAGGTCTTCTTGATTTGGGCTGCGTAGAGGTGGTGAGCTTCAGTAGGGGAGGCTGGGTTTTTATTGGATGCCAAAGGCTTGGTGGAACAGCTCCATTTTACACGCCCTGTGGAACGGTAATAAGTCCCATGGGGCCCTGATCTCAGCCAGGACCATGTTCCACCAGGCCGAGGCCAGAGCAGAAAAAGCCCTGGCCCTGGTCAAGGCTAAGTGGACATCCCTTGAGCTGGGGACAACCAGCAGATCTTGATCAGCAGAGTGCAAGGCTCTCTGGGGCACATATGGGGAGAGGCGGTCCCTCAGGTTTGTTGGTCCCAGGCCATACAAGGTTTTAAAGGATCCTTGAAATGGATCCAGTACTCAATCAGTAGCCAGTGCAATTGGTGTAGCACTGGCTGAATGTGTGCCTGCACAGTTGACAAAGTCAGCAGGAATGCCACCACATTTTGCACTAGCTGGAGTTTCTGGATCAGCCACAAGGGCAAACCTGCGTGAAGTGAGTTAGAGTAATCAAGCCTGGAAGTGACCATTGCATGGGTCACTATAGTCAAATCTTGGGGGGGGGGGTAGGGAACCAGCTGCCTGATCTATGAAGATGATAAAAGGCAGATCTGGCAACTGTGGTGACCTGGGTCTCTGCAGAAAGCGAGGTACCCAGGACCACCCCCAGGCTCCTCACCTTCTGGGCTGGTGCAAGTAACACACCATCTAAATTGGGCTGCCTGATTCCCAACGCAACTCCCCCCATTCTAGGCTTGGTTTCTGTTAATAAATGCCGTGCAGGGGGCAGGGCCCTTTTCAGGACTGTTTTGGCCTTTGAGGGAGGACTCATTGGGGCCCAGCTTGGCAGCAACTATTGATGGCTTGATACCACCCGACTTGACACCTAGGCCTGGCTTTTTGCTACCCTATGAAAGACAGTGTAGTGTAGCAGTTAGGACTTCAGAACAGGGTCTAGGAGCCCCAGATTCAATTCACTGTTCTGCCACAGAAGCTCGCTAGGTGATGTTGGCCCATTGCCATGCTTTCCGTCTAACTTATGTTGTTGCAAGGATAAAAAAGGAAGAGAGGAGAATGATGCGCGTTGTTTTGGTCCCCACTGTAGAGAAAGGTGGGGTATAAATGAAGTAAATAATAGGTATTTCTGAAGTTGGGAGGCTGTTGTTGAATGGCTGAGAAGAAGAGAATGGGGTGGGGAAAGGGGAGAAGATATGAAGGTTTCCCGGGGGGGGGGGCTAATATAGGGGGATACAGGGGAAAGTGATGTGCCCCCCCCCAAAGTCTTTGAGAGTCCCTACCATGCAAATGGGCCTGGCCCAGCAACCAGCACCACACAACTGGGCCATAGTTTTCCTAGGTAGAGGTTGCTGGGAGAGGGAGCTGGAGACGGTGGGGCAGATATTGGTAGGTTGACTTCTACACAGGAAGAAGAGAAGGAAGCAGGAAAGGGGGAGAGACTATGTGGGGGTTTCAGGGAAAGGAAAGATGAAATAGTGGAGGAGGGGGGAAAGAGATGGCCCTCCCAGCAAGCCCTTGCGGGTTCCCGCTTGTATCTTGTATCTAACAGCAATGCTGCACTAAATAGTAAGATGTATCACCATATGATAAGCTTGAAATAAGGTTGGTTCTGATTAGGAATTCCTTTTCAGAAGAAATGCAATAACACTGAAACCAGAACCCTCTGTAAGGCCCAAAAGTTACACAGCAGATCTTCCCGTGCTATCCCTCTGCCATCTCCACTATTTCTATTTGAAATCACAGCCGTTTTAGTAGAAAGCAGAAGCAATATACATACACACTGTGTAATCACTGTGATCAGTTTAGTGGGGGAGAACTAGAAGCAGGAGATATCTGTCAACTGCCAGAGTTAGTACAAAATTGAGAGATTTCAGCACTGGGTGGGGGGTGGGGATTCACAGTGAGGCTCTTCAGTATATTTTGAGATGCTCAGAACTTGTCCCTGTTACCTGTGGAAAGTTTTCTCTGTTCCACCAAACATCAGTGTAATGTTATAGATATGAAAAAGCTGTGTGTTCTCCTTGCTTGCTTGTTATGGTCAGGTTTATGCACCTGGGTGCTGGTTTTGGAATCTTCAACATTGATTATACACTATCTTGTTTCTGCAAAGGCTGCAAAGGACAGTAGTGAAGCTGATCATTTCCTGCCTCCTTTGCGGTAAATGAGGAGAAGCTCTGAAAGGCAAGGATGAAATTGGCAAGAGGTATGTAATCTCTTGTTACAAGTGAATTCATTGCTCACCTAAAAGGTCTTCTATGGATTCAGTGTAGAAATCAGTTCCATTGCTCCTTTTTTGCAGCATTTATACACAAATCCTCAAAGATTGTACAAGATTATGCATTTTTTGTTTGTTATTTATTGAAATTATTTATATTTCTCTTTTCCACCATCATGCAACAGGGGCATTTAACAGTAATTCACCACCCAGTTTTTGCCTGTCCTTCCTCACTTTGTCCTTTTTCTTGGTGTAGTGGTGTGATGTAGTGGTTAGGAACATGGACTCTAATCTGGGGGAACCAGGTTTGATTCCCCACTCCTTTACATCCAGCTGCTGGTGTGACCTTGGGTCAGTCACAAGTTCTTTCAGAGCTGTTCTCTCAAGAGCAGTTCTCTCAGAGCTCTCTCAGCCCCACCTACCTCACAGGGGGTCTGTTCTGGGGAGGGGAAGGGAAAGGAGATTGTAAGCCACTCTGAGACTCCTTCAGGTAGTGAAGGGTGGGGTATGAATCCATTCTCTTCTCTTCTTCTTCTTTGCCCTGCCAGCACAACTTCAAGCACTTTTCACACATTTGTTGCTGGTATTGTTAGGCATACCTACAGGATGTTGATCATGATCTTGCGAGATCTCTGTTGGCATCTTCTGTTTTGCAGATATTTTAACCCCTCAATTTGTTACAGTTTTGAGATTTTCCTGCAAACCTGGTTGGGATTTCCCTAAGTTTGCAGAAGGAATCCCCTTACTTATTCATGGTTCTGTTGTGAGGATTTTCTGATCTGCACTCTAGGGCTGTTGTACAGATTTAGATACTTAGAATTATATATAGCACATACAGCTAATAATAGGTCTGTCCTGTCCTGCCAGATGGGACTTTCATGCAATAGTGATAAGAGTGGTCCATAGCAGGTATTCACAACCAGTGTAATTACAATATGCACATCAGAAATATAACATGGTGAATTAGTTAAATCATTAGACATTTCAAAATTAAATCACAAAATTGCAATGTGCAGTTTGAATATTGATTGTGGCTCCATCGTATGTCTCAAAACAACCAGAAATCAGTGTGCTCCTGGGGAATAATCACATGCTGTCTCAAATATAGTGGGGAGGAAGTGCTTTTGCAGACCCAGAAAAAATGCTTTATCCTTTGAGATTATTGTTTTCAACATACTGTTATTACATTAACATAGTACTACACTGATACTATTAACACTGTTAATCCCCAGAGCCACAGCCTGGAGTTGGCAAGCCTATGTGGTTGGTTTCCAGTAGCATTGTCATTTTGGGGAGATGGTGTCCTCTTTTCTGTGCTGACTTTGGCATTCTAAGGTCTGGAGTCCTATTTAATTTTTGACTGTGTACAGTATGGGAGACACAGACTCCTTCTTTAAACTCTTCTACGCTGTGGTGGCTGTGGAAGGAGGCAGCTCTGCCAGAGCCTTATGAGTGGAAGTCAAGAGAAGACGGTAGAGCTTGGAGCCGACCTTTACATTTCCCCATTTATTGTGGCTTGCTCATTTCCCTTGGGCTCAGTCAGAGTAGGATCACAGCCATTCGTATATATGAGGGGAGGAGTGAGTATTTTGAGTTCTGCATAGCTGGCTGCTGTAGCCAGAGGATTTGGAATGAGCATGTACTTGTACTGGAAGAATTATTTTACTGGTTTTACTCGTGAGCCAGCGCACTGTCCTTTTAGCTGTCACCACCAAACATGTGTTTGGTGTCATGAATTGCTGCGAGAGTTGGACTATAAGGAAGGCCGAGCGCTGAAGAATAGATTCTTTTGAACTATGGTGCTGGAGAAGACTCTTGAGAGTCCCTTGGACTGCAAGAAGATCAAATCAGTCAATCCTAAACGAAATCAACCCTGACTGTTCCCTGGAAGGCCAGATAATGAAACTGAAGCTCAAATACTTTGGCCTCCAAATGAGAAGGGAGCACTCACTGGAGAAGACCCTGATGCTGGGAAAGATTGAAGGTCAAAGAAGACGGGGACGGCAAAGGATGAGATGGTTAGACAGTGTCATAGATGCAACGAACATGAAATTGAGCAAACTTCAGAGGATGGAGTCCTAAACAGGAGGGCCTGGCGAGATTTGGTCCATGGGGTCGCGAAGAGTCGGACTCGACTGTGCGACTGAACAACAAAAACCAAACATGGTCCTGTAGAGGTCCCTGGCAGTATCATTGTCAGGTGCTCAGAGTCAGGCATACTTTGTCATTCACTGCTCTCTTTTGTTTTCCCTGTGCTGCTGTGCTCCAGCTGTGTGCTATAGGATTTAACTGGTTAATTGGAGGACTTAGATTCAGCTCTGGATTTTCAATTTAAGGTGTTTGTGAACCCCCGGATTTTTCTGTTTAAGGTTTAGTAAACAGCAGTGACTCTCTTTTTTCCTTTTCTCCACTTGACTGAGATTTGTGGTGGGGGATTTTGCTGTGGCTGCCTCACTGTCATCCTCCTCATGGGGGAGGGGTGAGCCACAACTGCTCCTCCCCCTTCCCCCAGTGGTGGGGGCAAACCATGACTCCTCTTGTCCTCCCACCTGTGCTTTTTATTGCCCTTCTCTCCTGCTCAAGCACTTGCAGTGGGCAAACAAAACAAAAAGCAGCAAATCCATCTCCTCTCCTTTCCTCCCAGCCACAGCCATTTGTATACCTTCTCTCCCTGCTGAAGGAAGGAGAAAGCTGTGCTGCGTCTTCCTCATTCTGAGCACCACTGCTGCTTTTCTGCCTGTCTAGCTTCATTTTTGGTGGGCAGCAGCACCTGCAATCCAGCTCCAACTAAGGTAGTAGTAGGTAGCTTGGTGGTTGATGCCAGGCCTGACCCAGTGAGTCCTGCCTCAAAGGCCAAAACAGCCCTGGAAAGGGCCCTGCCAATCCCCTTACTTTTATGGACAAAAACTGAGCCTAGAATATTGTGGTTGCCTAGCAACTGCCACAGAGGGCTTCTGTTGTTCAAAGCTATAGGTGTTCTTTTTAGCATTTGGGTTTTTTAAAAAAAGAAACCCAATGTTTTTTTTTTCTTTTTTAGGTTTCAGATGTCAGGAGAGCACTCAGTTTCTATATTGGTAGGACTAAGCAGTTTAGGAAATTAGAATCTCTCTTCGTATCTTTCAGGAAATCCTCGATGGGGGAGCAGGTATCCACCTCTACCTTTACCATTATCAGCCATTCACCAACTTACCTTTTATCTGCCTTCCATCTTCAGCTATAATTATTTATTTCATTTTTATCCCACCTTTCTCCACAGTGGGAACAAAGCAGCTTACATTATTCTCCTCTTCTCCTTTTTCCTCCTTACAACAACCCTGTAAGGTAGGTTAGGCTAAAAGTAGGTGACTGGCTCCAAATCACCCAGTGAGTTTCCTCAGTAAGATTAGGGTTGCCAGCCCCCAGGTCCGGGTGGGGGTTCCCCCACTCCTGGGAGCTGAAATTCACCCCCGGCCAGCTGGCCACTGGGGAAGCCCTTCCCCCAAGCCAAGCCACAGCCACCTCTCTCCTTTCCTGCTAAAAGATTTAAAAGGCTTCAGCTGATCGGCGGGGAGCATATGGCCCACCATCCAGCTGGAGGGCCCTTTAAAACTATTAGCAGGGAGGGACAGAAGCTGTCGCGGGCCACAGCTCCACCGGCTCCACCTTTAAAGCATCTTTTTGTCAGTGTGGGGGGGATCGCACATGCAGGGCTCCTTTCCGAGTGGTAATTCACTGCTTGGGATTTAGGCCCGCACCGCCGTCCCACTTGCAAGTGGGATGGCAGCACGTGGGTCTTTTTGCCGGCAGAGCTGTGGCTGGCAACAGCTTTTCTTCTTCCCTGCTATAAGATTTAAAGGGCCCTCCAGGTGGTCGGCAGTTCATGTGCTCCCTGCTGAGCAGCTAAAGCCCTTTAAATCTTTTAGCAGGGAGGAAGAGGGGTGGCTGTGGGAAGCCGTGGCTTGTGAGTAGGGCTTGGAGTAGGCTTACCAAACGCCGGCGGGGGAAATCTATTTCCTGGCAGGATGCGTGCCGCGGGGGACGGCTGTGCGCGCTGCACCCGCCGTCGCCAGGATGTGACGCTCCGCGTTACTCTGGCAACGGGGCTGTTTGGGTCCCGTTGCCAGGGTAACGCGGAGCGTCACATCCTGGCGACGGCGGGTGCAGCGCGCACAGCCGTCCCCCGCGGCACGCATCCTGCCAGGAAATAGATTTCCCCCGCCGGCGTTTGGTAAGCCTAGCTTGGAGGCATCCCTGCCCACCCCCAGATCACCCCCCAAATCCACTTGCCAGATTGACCAGGGGACCTGGCATTCCTAAGTAAGATGGGGATTTGAACCTGGGTCACCCAGACCCTCCTTTGAAGCTGTAACTGCTACACCACTGTGGTTTCTATAGGGTGGCTGCTGTTGAACAGTTGCAATTAGCTTGGCCTAGCTGAGTCATGCAAATAAGGTGGTATCAGGCCCTGGAGATCTCCCAGAATTACAACTGAACTGCAGATGACAGAGATCTGTACCCCTAGAGAAAATGAATGCTTTGAAGGGTGAGATCTATGGCAATATATCCATCTGAAACCCCTCCCTTCCCCAAACCTTGTCCTCCTCAGACTCCACCCCAAGATTTCTAGGAATTTCTCAACCTGGAGCTGGCAACCTTAGTCAGGCCCGCCCCCAAGCAGTCCTCTCCCAAAAGCCAAAACAGCCCTGGAAAGGGCCCTGCCCCACCCTCTGCCTTGTACTTATTGAAACCCAGCCTGGAATGCAGTAGTTGCCTAGCAACAGCCCCTGAGGGAATCTGTTTGTTAAAGTTATAGGTGCTTTTTCTTTATCATTTGGGGGTGGTGGTAATAATAATAATAATAATAATAATAATAATAATAATAATAATAATAATAATAATAATAATAATAATAATAAAAACACTCTGTGTGTGTGTGTATATATAAAGATGTCAGTTTTTCTGCAAACCTGGGATGTTTTCCCAATTTGTAGAATGATTTGCCCATTCCCTTGCCCATTCACAGCTCCAGTCATTGGATGCAAATATCCTCTATTTGGCTGACTTCACTATTAGAATATAAGGTACTATCATATGCATTCGTGTAAAAACTAGTGGTTGTATATTCTTTGCCAGGAAAATAATAAATGTTAGTGGATAATTTTTGGTGCGTTACCATTTCTTTCCCCCCTTCTACATAGGCTCTTTCAAAATGCTGCAAGTACTTCATACATATTATCCAAAAAAATGTACAACAACATTGCAAAATACACCCTTTTTTAACCCAAATATTGTCTGTGTGGAACAGAGACTAGCACGAGTCATAGATTAAGATTTGAGCCACACGTGTTCAGCTTGTGCTCTTAACTCATATCTTGGTGAGGGCTCTGATAATAATGGGTGAGCACATTACAATTTGGTCATAATGGATCAGAATTGTGGAGGGATATATTTATGAACTTGTTTCATGAAAACTCTTTTTTAAAGGTTTCAGATGGAATGAACACAGTAAATCTGTATCTGTGCCTGTAGTTAAGTAGTGTATACACACATGTGTATGTCCTGTTGCTTTTTTCAGGTATCAGACATCCAGTTCCTATTATTGCTTCCTCAGCTGTGCTTTGTTTGTATAATGAGAAACAACATGTTGGACTGTGTCATTGAAAATAAATAAAGCAAATTTGACATAACTTCATATTTCAGACGGGAAGATTATTGCTGTCCTAATTCTGTTTGCTGATTGTTCTGTTTGTTTGTCTTCCTGTAGCGTTTGGTTTGCCTTACTTGAATCACCTGAATTTTTTCTTTTCTTTGTAGGTGCTTTCCTGAGATCTGGACTTCATAGGTAGATTGGAGTTGTGGGTGGGTGGTCTAGTTTCGGGATACAAGATTGACCAGATGACCTTTTGCTGGTTGAGTTTAGAATTCACTAAAAGCTCACAGTGACTTGTGAGCTAAATTCCTTGCTTGTATAAAGGGGGATGCACCCACTGGTGTCTGTTTGGAACAAAGGTTGAACAACTGCTTTTGCTTCGCATCATGATACAGAAGATGTTATTTTCCAGGATTTATTACATGGAAATTAGATGTCAAACAGGGAAAAACCTTTAACTGGTGAGAGTTTCTTCTTGTCATTTTTAGTTTACTCTATCCACTAATTAACCCAATGATTGGTTGACTAGTTGGAGAGTTAAAATGAGATCCCAGAGCACAGAGGCTGAAGCTTTTGAAAATGTACTACCACCAGCCTGTATTTTCTCACATGATACTGCTTATGACCTGGCAGAGTGTTTCCACACACTTACTTTGAGTAGCACTTCTTCAGAGTGATTTTTATTTTGCCCTTTTCATACTGAACTAACTGCAAATTAAAAGGGGAGGGGGAACCTTCGCAACAGATTTGCCTAATGCACACTTAACACATTGGATAATTAGGTGGAACAGTCCATTTCATATATTTCCAAGATCATATTTCATGTGCCTTTACATTTGTGTGTGTGTGTGCACACGCGTGAGAGACAGAGAATGCCAGAGAGACAGAGAAAGAGAGAATGCTAATGTAACATTATCTTAATTGTGCTAATGCAGTAGCTTTGTATGCAGTCTCATAGTACATCTGGCAAGCTTTCTCATTTTCAGTAATTACCACATAGCTGTTCATATCTGACCGATTAAATTAAAAGAAAAGAAGATCTTACAAGTAATGCTTTAAGAACAATGCTTTGTTATTCTCTAGGCACTAAGACAAAAGTGTTAATTTCCATCCGCAATCTTCCTACATTTTAGCAATACTGACAGAAGAGTGTTCACATTAACCTCAACTACTTACTGCCAAAATATGAATAAAAATCAAGTAGAATCACTGCTTTTTAAAAAAAGAAAAAAAAGAAAAATGTAACTCAGAGCAACTGAGAGGCATTCAATTCACACATGATTGTGTGGCAAAGCAGGGTCAGCCTATTATAAAGGGAGCTGAACTGGGAAAGATCAAGAGATACTTTCCCTTCTTTCTTACTGTCTAACCATTTTAGGTCTGCTACTCAAATAGTATTTTATCCGGCATTCGCACATGGCTATGAGGGGTTCAGACGTGATCCAAATATGGCTTTTTTTCAAAAGCTGCAGGAGACAATTGCTTCCAGCTCTTCTCCTCTTACTCTCAGGTTTGTTTTCTATAAAGCCTTGTGACTAGGAATTACTCTGAAGTATGTTGCATTAATTAAATGTACTTCTCAGGATCACAAAATGCCACAAGATATATGAAATGCCAGGGACATTCATCACAGTTGCAGTGGGCTGTCAAAACCTTTAATAGTCTGATCTAACAATTTTGTCAGTGAAACAGTAAGTGACACACTGATCTGGTAACTTGAAAAAGGTGTGAAACAACTAACAGTAATCACTCTTCGTGTAGAATTGCTTAATTTGTCTATTTTATTAAAGCAAAATAAATAAATCAGAAATGGGCATGAGGGATTGGGAGGTATTACTCACCTTCACATATATTTGAGATATTTTCTGAACTAGAAGAAAATGCCTGTGCAACTGTGCTGGCTTCTAATACCTGTCCTGGCTCAGGCTTCACCTAAGTAGGTAGAAGAGCAAATCAAAATATAATATAAAAAAATAATGAATGGGATATAACCTTAAACAATGAAACTATTATTTAAAACAAACAAACAAAAAAAGAATCTGAAATGAAAATGATAAAATAGGTGTGTACACTTCTAGAGACAGTAGGATCCAGACTTGCTAAGGTGAGTATTAGGATGTGATTGTATGCCAGAGTTAAATGTTAAGTTAAACATTTAATACTATTGTTGAAAAAATAAACATCATTTGGTCTGGATGCATAGCCTTCTTTTGACCACCCATCAGTATGTGCAAATATCTTCTATGGATATTCTTCAGTTTCGAGAAGCATAAAAGTGTTGTAATACCTTCTTATATATTCGTTAGATGAGCTGGTAGAGGATTGGCATAGGCGGCTCTCTGAAGTAATTGATAAGGTTGCTCCCTGAAGCCCTCTTCGTTCCCATGCCAGACTAGCCCCTTGGTATACCATGGAGCTACGGAGGATGAAACGGAAGCTAAGACAGCTAGAACGATTGTGGTGGTGTACTCATGACGAAGCTGCAAGAACATCTTACAGGACTTTTATGAAAGCCTGTGAGATAGCAATGAAATCCACAATGAAGGAATTCTATGCGTCTTCCATTGCATTCACAAGCTCTTGCCCAGCTCTATTTAAAGTAATTAGATCATTAACTTCCCTTTCACAAGGAAATCAAATTAGATCATTAACTTCCCTTTCACAAGGAAATCAAAAGGATAGCAAATTGGCAATCAGCTATGAGGCCTTTGCGAGCTATTTCACAGATAAAATCTTGTCACTCCACCAAGACTTGCTGAACACTGTTGATACAGTACATGAACTGGAGTCCATCTTCTGGTCCAATATTGGATCAGTTCAGTCGACTGTCCCAGGATGAGGTTGATAGGATTCTGGCTGCAGTGAAGCTCACCACTTGCCTCCTTGACCCATGCCCATCATGGCTGGTGAAGGCTAGTGGTGATGGAATATGGGTTCCCCTGGGAGTTCTAGAGTTCAGGGACTTTTCCAGGGTCTTGGAAGAAGGCAGTGGTGAGACCACTCCTGGGGAAAAAAAATCGATGGATCCAGCCAACTACTGCCCAGTATAGAATCTTCCATTCTTGGGCAAAGTAGTTGAGACGGTGGTAGTGGAACTACTTCAGGTTTTCCTGGATGACTCCTCTATCCTGGATCCATTCCAGTTTGGCTTCTGCCCTGGCTATGGGATGGAGACAGTGCTGGTCACATTCATGGATGACCTCCGGAGACACCTGGATCAAGGCGGATCAGTGCTGCTGTTGTTGCTTGACTTAACAGCAGTGTTTGATACAGTCGATTGTGATCTTATGACCCACCTTGCCAACACAAGGATATTTATTTATTTCATGATTTATACCCCGCCCTATCCCACTGGATCAGGCTCAGGGTGTCTTACAAGGGATAAAATTTGCAATAACAATCAAAAGTTCATAAAACATTTAAAAACAGTTCATTAAAACAATAAAATGTTAACGTGCTAGCTTTGTTGTTTGGTGTCGTAATGATGGCATTATTGCATGAGTGCATACCATAGTTATTTAAATTCCAGCTCACTGATCTTCCTCTGATGTAGTCGGTGCAGGAAGAACGCAGCTGCAGCACGATGAGACAGTCACTCTGGAAAGCACTGACCACTTCCGAGTTCATTTAAAGGGTCTTTTTAATCATCAGAGACCCCCCCACTCCCCCGGGGAAGGGGGTAGTGGGCAGCTAGAGGCTTGATCCAGTCCCCTGTGTCATGGCTACTCACGGAGAGAACCAGGGATTGCCTCCAACACACAATCCGAAGAGGAGCCCATATATATGGCTCCTGCACCGAGGGGGGGTTAGAAACACTGCCGAATAAGCACTTGGACTTATCGTGAGTAAAAAACTTTATTTTGGGGCTTAAAGAGAGCGAACTGTCAAAACTACAGCCCTGAAAAGCTTAAAAGCTTAGGTGGGAGTTTTCCTCCCCGGCATAAGCAGCCAATGAAAGAGACAGAGACAACTTGTAATTTATTTTTTATTTATTTAACTCTCAACTTGCTACCCCGCTCGAACCCCCCCCCCAGGGGGTCTTTGAGCGGCTACAGTTAACCATTATCCCTTACATAGGGCCACATGTATGCTGGGGTGGGGACTGTCCTAACAGCACCCAGTGGAGGGACGTTCTGGATTGGCTCGTCGGCTCATCGGCACGGCTTCTTCTGGCTTCTACCTCTTTCTGTCCGTGATCTTTTTCCGGTGGTGATACAGCGGGCCTCTCTGGCGCTCAGCACGCTTCAGGTGCGGCTTTCGGCTCCGTCCATTGAGGCTCCGCCGCGCCTGCGCCCTCCACGCTCCGGCGTCCTCCTGGCTCTGCCTTTTTCACCACCGTCCGGACCCGGAAACTTTGCTTTCACTTTTCACTACAGGGCGATGCTTTAAGAGAAACTAGCCTAAGTGAGTGATTATTTTACATGTTGATGGCTAATTGCATATACTGATGAACTGCAGAAACTGTAGAGACCCCTTTTCAATGCTCTCAATTATTACCCCAACTGGGGCAGGGTCTGGAACATTAGGAAACCCTTTACAAAAAAATGGGGGGGGGCATTTTTGGTCCTGTTCTACATAGTAGCAACCTTGAGAGGTGCACTTTCAAGCTTAGGAGACCTGGCCCATAAAGAAACTGAACAAAGAAAAGAGGGGTTGCCACATTTGTAAAAGAACACCTTCAACCAGAACAAATTTACATTTCACAGGATGGAAGAATATTAATGGTTGCAGTACAAAGGCAAATAAAAAGGATGCTTCTTGTGAATATTTATGCCCCAAATCAACATCAAGAAAATTTTTATAGAAGACTTCAAAATTTGATTACTCAACAGGATTTCCAGGAGATTTGTATTATAGGGGACTACAATGCAGTTTTCGATAAAAAGGAAGAAAGAAAAACAAATCTGCATAAGAACAAGGAGAAGGGGAAGAAGAAAGGAGGTAATGAATTCCCACCTGTTTTATGCCAACTCTTGGAAGAATTGAAATTAGTGGATGCCTGGAGGGTAAGAAATCCCAACAAGCAACTATACACATAATTCATGTCAGAACTCATGGTCCAGACTGGATATGTGTTGGATTTCAACCACTGTTATTAAAGTCCTGAAGGAAGCAGAGATTGAAGCTGGAATTTATGCGGATCATAAACCTATTACTTTGGAACTACAAGAAGTTAAACCTAGAAGCAGATGGACATTAAACACATCCCTTTTGAAAAATCCCAAGTTTGTCAACAAAATGAAGGAAGAGCTAAAGTTTTTCTTCAAGGAAAATATACAACCAAATATGCCTATAAAAGTGGTATGGGATGCTTGTAAGGCCTTTTCTAGAGGACAATTGATAAAAGTATCAGCTAGAGTGAATAAACAAAGGAAGCAAGAATACATTCATCTCAAAAAAGAAATTCAGTCCCAAGAAAGGCAATTAAAGGTGGGCACAACATCCTTGGATATGAAATCCAAACTCAAGTTTTTACAGCATAAAATGAATTGTTTGCTCACACAAGAATTAGCCAAGAAATTGTTATTTGCTAAACAAAACTTCTTTGAGAATGCTAATGAACCAACAAGATGGCTCACCTATAAAATACGGAATCAAAGAGAGAAATCATATATAAAGAGTTTAAATAAAGGCGAAGGAACAGAAACTAATAGATTGCAAGAGATGAAAATTATAGTAGAAAAGTTTTATAAAGAACTTTACAGAAAACCTGATACCAGTATAGAACGGGTAAAGGGATATCTAGAATTACATCAACCGAAGAAATTTACAGAAGATCAAAGTAAAAAATACTTAACCAGCCAATTGCCATGATGGAGTTGACTGAGGCGTTAAAACGGCAAAATAAAGGTAAAGCACCAGGACCGGATGGACATCCAATAGAATTCTACCTTGCATTTGAGGAACAATTATTACTTCCACTAAAAGATGTATGTAAAAATATTATAGACAACAGTGAAATCCCAGACTCATGGAAAGAAGCAATAATCTCATTGATACATAAACAAGGTTCAGAGGAAAAAGAAGTCAAAAATTACAGACCGATTTCTCTGCTAAACGTGGACTATAAAATTTTTGCTTCGGTGATAGCAGAAAGGTTCAAAAAATATTATCAAAAACAATACATAAAGATCAAGCAGGATTTTTGCCTAAAAGACAAATAAGGAACAATCTAAGATGTATTATAGACATTATAGAGTACTATGAAGCACATCCAGAAAAGCAACTGGCTTTGATATTTTTGGATGCAGACATCGGAGACACCTATGAAACAAGAATTTATAAATAAAGTCTTGGAGACAGCTGAAATGGACAAATTGACTTTATTGATGAAGGGTCTTTCAGACTCTACATTACAAAGCACTTGGTTACGATTTTACAGCTGGTATAATAATTATATGTAGACAGAAATAATTGAAAGACAAAGTACAAGAAAACAAAGCTTATTTAACCCAACAAGGTAAAAATTTACTGATATTTACTCACGGTAAATAATTGCAGAAAATAATGTTAGTAATTAGGCACAAGAATTATAATAACTATGAAGATTTATTACCCCCATGTATGTTTTGTATGTATGTGTTAATGTTTGTTTGTCAAGTTTGTATTGTATTTGGATGAAAAAAACCTAATAAAATTCTGCCCCTTGGGACAGTTAAACAAAAATATGAAAAAAGATGTAGTCAGCGCGCCTAGATAACCGACCAGGGACCAGACTCTACAGGCTGTTGCAATTCTTAATAGTGGTGGTGGCTCCTAGTTGAAAACCTGGTGGAAGAGCTCTGTCTTGCAGGCCCTGCGGATTTGTAAAAGGTCCTGCAGGGCCCTGATCTCTTCCGGGAGCTCATTCCACCAGTATGGAGCCACCATCGAGAAAGCCCTGGCCCTGGTTACAACTAGCCTGGCGTCCTTGGGACCAGGGAGGGCCAATCGGTTTTGTGACCCAGACCGTAGTGCTCTCAGGGGTATATATGGGGAAAGGCGGTCCCTCAGGTAAGTCGGACCCTGGCCATAAAGGGCTTTAAAGGTAAGAACCACACCTTGAAGCGAATTTGGTATGCTATCGGCAGCCAGTGCAATGCCTTCAGGGCAGGTTGTATGTGCTCCCTCCCCAATAGCCTAGCTGCTGCATTTTGCACTAGCTGCAGCTTCCGGATCTGTGACAAACGCAGCCCCATGTAGAGAGTGTTACAGTAGTCTAATCTCGAAGTGACCATTGCATGGATCACTTTTGCTAAATCGATGCATTTGAGGAAGGGAACCATCAGCCAAAGTTGTTAAAAGGTGGACTTGGCAGTGGCTGCTACCTAGGCATTCGTTGTTTAGGAGGCATCCAGGAGCACTCCCAGACTCTTAACCTCCAGTGGTGCCCCATCGAAGGTCGGGAGTGGGTTCCCTACCCCCAGACCGCCCCGACTCAAGCACAGGACCTCCGTCTTCATCGGCTTCAATTTCAGTCGGCTCAGTCTGAGCCACCCAGCCACAGCTTGTAATGCCCGGTCCAGATATTCCAGTCTGGAGCCGGACTGACCTCCCAAAATCAGATAGAGCTAGATGTCATCTGCATACTGGTGACACCCCAGCCCGTGGCTCTGGGCAATCTGGGCAAGGGGGCGCAGGTAGATGTTAAATAACATCGTGGCAAGCACTGCCCCTTGTGGCACTCCACACTCTAGTGGGTGCCTCTGAGAGAGCTGTTCCCCTAATGCCACTGTTTGTCCCCGACCATGGAGGAAGGAAGGAAGCCATTGCAAGGCAAGCCCCTAAGCTCCTGCGTTTGCGAGGTGGTGGACAAGTAACTGATGGTCGGCTGTGTCAAATGCAGCCGACAGGTCCAACAACAACAGCACCGCCGAAGCGCCCTGATCCAGATGCCTCCGAAGATCGTCCATGAGGGTGACCAGTGCTGTCTCCGTCCCATGTCCCGGGCGAAAACCGGACTGTAAGGGATCTAAAATGGAAGCATCATCCAAAAAACTTTGTAGCTGGATTGCCATGGCCCTCTCTATTATTTTGCCCAAATAGGGCAAATTGGAAACTGACCGATAGTTAGCTAATATGGTCGGATCCAGAGATGGCTTCTTCAAGAGAGGATGCACCACTGCTTCCTTGAGCACCCCAGGAAAGAGTCCCTCAGTGAGGGACTTGATGATGATTTCCCTTAGGCCGTCACCTAACCCATTATGGCTAGCTTTGATTATGAGGGACTGCCTTGCAGTGGCTGGTCTCCTTTCTCCAGGGTCGGAAATAGAGGGTGGTGCTTGGAGAGAAGGTTTCTCTGTGTTACCCTTTGGTATGCAGCATTTCTCAGGGACAATCCTTCCCCCAGTGTTACTTAACATCTATATGCACCCCCTTGCCCAGTTGGTCTGGGGGTTTGGGCTGGGTTGTCACCAGTACGCTGATGACACCCAGCTGTATCTGCTGATGGATGGCTGACCTGTCTCCACCCCAGTTTTTTGACCAGGGCTTTGGAGGTTGTGGCTGGCTAGTTGTGGCAGAGTCAAAGATGGAGGTCCTGTGCCTGAGCCATGCGGGTGGGAGGGATCAGGAATTAACACCAGTGCCAATAGTGAAGCGTTCAGGTGTGATCTTGGACGCCTTGCTTTCAGTGGAGGCCCAAGTCATGAATGTTGCCAGATCAGCTTTTTACCATCCATCTTTGGCTGGTCAAGCAACTCCTCTCCTCCCACAACTTAGCCACAATAATCCATGCAATGGTCACATCTGAACGGGACTACTGCAACTTGTTCTACACAGGGCTGCCCTTGAATCTGACCCAGAAACTTAAGCTGGTCCAAAATGCAGTGGCATATCTCCTGCTGGGGATGTCTCCAAGAGCTCATATACAGCCAGTTCTCTGCCAGCTGCTTGGCTCTCAGTTGAGTACTGGATCAGGTTCAAGGTTATGGTATTAACTTTGAAAGCCCTGTGCAGTCTGGGACCAACATATCTGCAGGACTGTCTCTCCCAATATGATCCCTGGCCCAAAAGACACCCACTTAGTTTCAACCAGTGCGGAGCCTTTTTGGCTGTGACTTTGGCCTGGTGGAACACTCTCCCAAGTGAGATCAGGGCCTTGTGGGACCTATTACAGTTTCTGTGGGAGTTATTACAGTTCCACAGGGCCTGTAAAATGGAGTTGTTCTGCCAGGCCTTTGGTTGAGGTGGTGAGTGTCCAATTACATTGGCCTCCCCTGCTCCACCCCACTTCTCTTACTTTGCACTATGCAGGGCTGCACCATCATAGTCGGATTTTAGGCAGCTGCCTAGAGAGGAGGCGCTGTGCTGGCTTGCTGCCCCGCCCCCGTGAAAGCCAAGCCGCCTCCCTTCCCTTCCCCACTGCTGCCATGCCTGCCCCATCTCCTCCTCCTCTGCCAAGGCTCCCGGTGAAGTGATGCTCCCCCCGTCTACAGGGCAGAGCCGAGGCACAGGAGCCTCCTCCTTCTCTCTTGTCATCTCTCCTCCTCGCCTCCACCATAGCAGCCTGCTAGGCAAGCCTTCTCCAGCTGGAGGGAGCCTGGAACTGCACACCCTCCCCCCGAGAGAATCGGGTCCCCTGCTGGGCTGGTGCCCTCCGACCACAGGATGAGCCGGGGCTCAGAGCTCTCTGCCACTTCTGTCAGAATGTGCTGAGGCTGAGCTTCACAAAGCTACACCTGGGCTCCTCGGCCCGGAGACCCCGCCAGAGAGCACAGGAGCAGCAGGTGGCAGAGCTGTTGTTTGTTTTTAAAGGGGGAAGGGAAACCGCTGTCTCGATTTGTCAGTGGAGCCTCACACTGGATTTCTGAGCTTTTGCCTGCTTTGGTTCTTTATTAACCAGGAAGAAAAAGAAAATGACTGTTGGGGGGGGGGGGGGGGGGCGGCAGCAGGGGAGGTGGGTTTCTCTGCCTGGCCAGCTTCCTGCCAGCCATTCCCTTCCCCTCCCCATACTGGGGCTCCCCGCCATGCCCCCTCAAAAAACAAACTTCATGCCCTGGCCCCGCCCTCTCAGCGTCAGGCAACTCCAGCACTCCTGAGTTCTTCACAAACCTCCTTCAGAAGCACCCCCACCCGCCACCCAGCCAGAGTATCCCCCCCCCACCCCAGCCAGGGTCTTCCTGTTATCTCAGGAAAGCAAGGTCAGGAGTGGGGAAGCAGCCCGCCTTTGCCAAATGGTAGGGAAACAGAAAGGGGGAAGAAGATTGTCAAAGAATGGGAGAGGGAGAAGGGAGGGGATGGGATGCCTCCTCTCCACAGGTTTGTTACAGTTCATTTCTACTAATATAAAATAGTTTCTTGTAGCTGTGGCGTAGTAGTTTTTTACTTCATGACATCTTTGCTAAGTCTATATGCGGTGGTTATGTTCAAAATTTTGCATGTGCACATGCTGTTACTAAAACTTGAGAGAGGAGCTATCGGGTAGCCCAGAGGCATGGAAGCATGAGAGGTATGGTGAGCCTAAATCCATTTCCCTTTATGCAGCAGCCCTGATTCGAATTAGGGTCCTGTACAGAAGCTGTTAGCTTTTAAAATGCTGACATAATCTCCCAGCATAATGTCTATTTTGAGAAGCAGAGAGTGTAGATCAGCAAGATATAAGACAGGTCGCCGTGACTTGTTGTGACTGCTAGTTAATTTATTTATTTAGATTCATATGCCCTACTTTTCTCCCAAATGGGAACCCAAAATGGCTTATAACATCATTCTCCCTTCCTCTATTTTATCTTCACAACAGCAACCCTGTGAGGTAGTTAGGCTGAGAGACTGTGACTAGCCCAAAGGCACCCAGTGAGCTTTCATGCTAGAGTAAATATTTGAACCCAGATCCTAGTCTTGAGACACTAGCCACTACCACACTCTGCTTAAACTGGTACTCATTTAAAATACCTGGAGTGGGAGATGGCTGCTGCTTAAAGAGTCAATATTTATTATATTGTGCTGTGGATTCTTAATCTGACTCGTATTGTGCTCCAGATCTGTGATTACTATTAAAGATATTCAATAAATTGATGTGGGCCATAATCCAAAGAAGTCATTTGCATATAAGTAAAGAGAAAATATCACCAATCTGAACTTTTTTTGAATAGTGGTCAGAATCCACTTCAGAAGAGTGGAGCTACTTGTTCTCACAATTAAAAAAAGAGAGAGAAATTAGCAATTTCAAATTTTGTGTTTTTCATTCTTCCTAAAATGCACTTATGTTTGAACATTGGTGGGCGCACAGGGTGTGTGTGTGTGTGTGGCAGAAGGTAGCCTCGCCTAGTATGCAAAAAACCCTGGCACCGGCCCTGGCACTATGTCAGCTTGTGTCATCGGTGGTGACTTACTGCCACTGCCCAATACACTGGTCCATCTAGGGCACACATAAAGGGTTCATCTGAGAGCTTTGTTAAACTATCTGCTTGCCATCTTGTGATTTATGTTATTGGGGTTCTATAGGCTTTAATTGGAATTATGTTGTGATCTTTCAAACTGTTTATTTTTCGTAACGCACCCTGAACCTGTGTGCGGGGGAAGTTGGGATAGAAATTCAATTAAAAATAGATAGATAGATAGATAGATAGATAGATAGATAGATAGATAGATAGATAGATAGATAGAGTACTCTGTTGGTCTACGCATCATCTAGTGGCTGCTTGTAAACTTTAGTGCCTCTGCTCTTGTTGACTTAAATTTGAGGGCAAGTTTTCTAATGCTCATTTAAGTATTTTATCAATATTCTGTTTCTCCTCCTACTTAGAACACTAACAATAAAGGAGGAAAGGACAGAGGAGTAGAGATGGGCAGCGGTGATAAGAAGGAGTACTTGGGACAGGGGTCATTTCCTGCAGGAGCGCACAGGAGCAGAGCTTCGGCAGTAAAGAGCCCAGGGGGCGGGCACATGTAACAAGCCCCACCCCCTGCTCCCAGCAGCCCTCAGTCAGAGCAAGAAGCAGCCAGGTAAGTTGCAGAGCCCCCCCCCTCCAAAACAGTCCAGTGGCACCTTTAAGACCAAGTTTTATTCAGGTACAAGTTCTCCCTCCTCTGCGAGGGCAGATCTGCATGTCCTCCCCCCCCAATAGCTAGCAATCCAAAACAGTCCCGTGGATCCTGAGTGGTGGCTGTTGCCTTCTGACACACTTCCAGTGATGTCCATGGGTGTGGCACATGCAAATAAGTTGTTCTAATGTGTTATGCTAATGAGCTCCTGCACCTCTTTTTGTACGAAATGATCCCTGACTTGGGATATAGGGAATAGGTTAATACTTGGAAAGATGAGAAGTAGGCCAGGGGAAAGCAAGGAATTGGAAGACAGTGAAGGTCCTGAATGGAGGAGAAAAAGTTACAGGGACTAGGGAGGGTTAAATGGGAGGGGGGAAAATGAAAGACAAATAGGAGTTAATTTCTTAAAATATTTATATCCCACTTTGAGCCTTAGGGGGTAGTTTACAATTCTAAAATAAAACCATCAATAATACAATAAAATCCTGTCCCTCTCCAAGAATATGATTGTCATTTCAGTCCCATAAAAAGTCCTTGCAAATTAAATAGCCTCATAAAGGTAAAGGTAAAGGTTCCCTTGCTCGAAAGCCAGTCGAATCCGACTCTAGGGTTGCGGTGCTCATCTCCGTTACAAAGCCGAAGAGCCAGCGCTGTCCGAAGACGTTTCCGTGGTCTGTGGCCTGTCACAAGCTTTTGATAGTGGGTTTTTACAGGTACCTTTTAACTCCAGATCTTCGGCCAGATGGGACGGGTTGGCTACGGGTGTGCGACACTTGCCAGATGTGCCCGTTCGATCGCACCCGTAAAACCCGCCCAGCATCCATGAGTATCCCGTGGCAACTTCTGCATGTGATCGGGGCCCTTAAGAAGTAATGCTAGAAAACAGAGATCTCTTCCATTATCTTTCTTAGGATGATCAGACTACTTTCTGAAGGCCAGCTGTTGTCCTTTCCTAAATGAATTTAAAATTCTTGTTGCCAGTGGCTGTAGACATGCTTTGGTCATCACAAAGGAAACTAAGCTGTCTGGGGTTTCACCTTGGCACTCCTCTTAGTTTGTGGTTCTTTCTTTTAGGTTGCTTCTTTTAGTAAGTTACAAACTTAGCCAGGTTCCTGTAAATTGTTCTAGTATTTGAAATAATCTTTAAAATTTAAAGTTAGAAGAGCAAAGATACATTTTTCTTTTGGAAAACTGCACTTAAGCAGTTCTGTCATATAAAAAAAATAGTGGGAAAAGTTGTTAGACATGATGACTGGGCCCAGTTACTGTAGGTGGAATTTGCTTCCCACTCAATTCAATGGTCTTTCCCCATGTCTTTCCTCTGTCAAGGCATAGCCAACTTATGGCAACCCTGTAGAGTTTTCAAGGCAAGAGACATTCAGAGGTGGTTTGCCATTGCCTACCTCTGTGTAGCAACCCTGGACTTCCTTGGTGGTTTTCCATCCAAGTACTAATGAGGGCTGACCCTGCTTAACTTCTGGGATTTGATGAGATCCAGGTCAGGGCCCAGTTGATCTTAGTGGTGCTGATTGTTATGATGTTGAGGTGATTGTTATGATGTTGAGGTATTCTGCTATCCATATACCTGTGTCCTTTGATCAAGAGAAGCCTTTTTGTTGTGGCATTTTGATGGATGCTAAAATGAATGTCATTTTGTGAAATGTTGGTTAGATCCTACACTGCAACTGAATTCTGTGGAAAAACCTGAATAGCAGCAATACAAGACACTATTGAGAGATGGCTAGATCAGACTTTTGCTTCAGTTACTAGGCTTGCCTACGGCAGAAGCCAGAACCTTATCCTGAGTATGGTTACTGTTCAGCTCTATGGGGAGAAAATTATGCCCCCTGACACTGTGTCCTAGCTTCCACCAAGAGGGAACAGAAAAGGGTCTAGAGGTCTTAGTAGACCATACACTGGACTTCCGGTTTAAGCAACTTGCCACTCAGACGCACCCCGTCCAGCTCCAATGGGGTCGTCCCAAGCCTCGGCTGATGGGAGGGGTTCGAGCTGGTCCTGGACCCCTCCGGGGTCTCTGTAGGAAACCCCCAGCCTGGGGAGCCGAGGAGAGCCTCTTCCAAGGTGACGGCTGAGGAATTGAGGCACTCCTTTTTCCCTGAAAGGTACCGTTGCCGAGGAGCCGATGGCACTTAGAGACGACTGCCGGACAAGCAGACACAATCTAAGCAGAAAAAAAGGGTTCTAAGAAATTCCCGAGGCTTTAAAATGTGAGTTAAGCAATACTCAAGTAAATTTCAAGTGAGTATTATACCTCGGGAATAAATAGAAGCGCCTACGGCAAAGCGGGGGGGGGGGGGAAGGGGGAACTCAAGATCCCCCCCCACTAAAACTCAAAGCGGTTTTGAGGCGGAAACAAAAGACTTTAAACAATTATATTTGTTGGAGAATTTAAGTGAACTGATATCAGCTACAGATTGTGTTAAAGTGGAAAGAAATTGCATAACTTTCATCTTGTTTTGAGAAACTTACTTCTTGTTGATATTATGGCTGGGAGAGGGCGGAGGGTGCTGCCGGAGAAAAGAATGCAAACCAGAAATAGTCACCCAACAACTCCCTCCTCTTCAAACCAGGAAGTAAACTCGGACATGTCCACTCTATTAGCAAACGCTTTGCGCCCCCTAATGGAACAGATGACGAACCTCAGCTTAAAGCTTGATAATGTACAAGCCCAATTGACTTCTATGGACAAAAGGACTTCAGCAACTGAAAAAACACTGAAAAGGTGGAAAAACAAACTGAACTTATAAAGAGTAGATGGAATGGAGAAAGAAAGATCCTCCGATAAATCTCAGTTAATTCAGCTCCAGATGAAAAGATCTATGCACGTTCTACACTTCCAAGGGATACCAGAAGAGAAGAATCAGGATTTAAAGGAACTTTTGGCAGATGCCTTGGCATCATTATTGGATTACAAAAAAGATGAAATGATAAAGGAAATAGACTGGGCATACAGGACGTATCCAGATTTTTAAAAGCAAAATAAAGTCCCGTGGGAATTTTGTTTGAAATTCATGAGACAATCTACCAGGGATCTGGTGCTTAAACTGACACAAGGGAAACCCTTCAAAATCAAAGACATGGAGATAAAAATCTTAAAGGATATTCCCTATGAAGTCAGGAAACGGAGGAGATCATATAAAGAACTGACTCTCTATTTTTAAAAAAAGGGGGGGATACAATACAGATGGGCATTCCCCGAAGGATTAAATTTTACATTCAAGGATAAAAGATATAAGATTGACTCTGTTCCTAAGGCCAAAAAATTTATGGACCAATTGTCCAGTCCAGCACATAAGAAAAAAGAGAAGAAAACTAAAAGTACTGAGGGGGAAGAAGATGACGATGAAGAAGACTCCTACTCACAGGAGTTAATAAGCTCAAGTAACAGTTCTACCCAGACATCGGAATCTGAAATGGGAGTAGCAGCTCCCAAACTTGGAAGAAGCAATAGAAGCAAGAAGAAAAGACTCTGAAACAAGCATGATTGTTTGAAAATGCAGTTTATTACTATTATTTTTTCCCTTTTTTCTTTTGGTATATGTTAATTCTGAGACTTCTTAGGTGTAATAGCTGAACATCTTAATACTATGATCGTGTTACAAAGTTCGTTTTTCCCATACCCATATCCTTTAGATTTTAGAGTATTAGGGATATAGTTTTCCTTTCCCCCATCTTTTTAGGTACATTTGTATTCGATTCCTTGCCCCGATATCTTTTAGGTATAGAATTAGGGCATTAGTATTCCTTTCCCCCATCTAGTAGTATTGTAGTGTGTGTGTGTGTGTGTGTGTGTGTGTGTGTGTGTGTGTGTGAAATAAAAACCCCCTAGGGGGGAAATCACTTTACTCTGCTCTGGTTAGATCTCACCTAGAGTATGTTCAGTTTTGGGCACCACAATTTAAGAAGAATATAGACAAGCTGGAACATGTCCAGAGGAGGGTGACTAGGGCTGCCAAGTCCCCTTGGGGGGCAGGGATTCCCCCGCTAAAAGGGCCCCCAATCCACCAGTCCAGATCCCCAAAGTGGCCAGATCAGGCCGACGTGCCTAGTGTGATGGTGTAGCCCAGAAGTGACATCATCACGCTGGGCACGTTGCCAGGCAACACTCAAGCAATCGCCCTGAAAACTCTATGGTACCATAGAGTTTTTAGGGTGATTACCAGAGCGTCGCCTGGTGACATGCCCAGCGTGATGATGTAACTTCTGGGCTACGTCATCGTGGTGCGCACGTGCTTTGCGCATGCACAAGGACTCCTGGAGAGGGCCCTGGACTTCCTCACTATTACTTCAGTAAGACTTGGTAACCCTAAGGGTGACGAAGATGGTGAGGGGTCTGGAGACCAAGTCCTATGAGGAAAGGTTGAAGGAGCTGGGTATGTTTAGCCTGGAGTGGAGACAACTGAGAGGTGATATGGTAACCTTCTTCAGTACTTGAAGAACTGTCATATAGAGGATGGTGCAGAATTGTTTTCTGTTGCCCCAGAAGGTCAGACCAGAACCAACAGGTTGAAATGAAATCATAAGAGTTTTTGGCTAAACATTAGGAAGAATGTCCTGGCAGAGTGGTTCCTCAGTGGGACAGGTTTCCTCAGGCGGTTGTGAGCTTTCCTTCTTTGGAGGTTTTTAAGCAGAGGCTAGATGTCCATCTGACAGTAATGCTGATTCTGTGAACTTAGGCAGATCATGAGAGGGAGGGCTTAGTTCTTGTGGCCCTTTCTTACACATCTGGGGAAATGCCAATCACCCCTTTGGCATCAGGAAGCAAGCCAGTTTGGCTAGGAATCCTGGAGGTTGTTTTGTTATCTTCTGGGTATGGAGCAGGGATCACTGGGGGGTTGGGGGGAGGTAGTTGTGAATTTCCAGTATTGTGCAGGGGGTTGGACTAGATGACCCTGGAAATCCCAACTCTTTGATTCTATGATTCAGTGTATGCATTTTCACATACATTGAGTCTCTGGGTTTTCTGTTTTGTTACATCATGATGAGGAATTTTGCTAATCACTTTAAAATGTGCATATGACCTTGTAAATTGCTACTTGCCTTTTGCAAGTAAGGTAGGAAATGTTTGTTTAATTGTTTGTAAAGGCAATTATAATGACTTTTCTTCCATACTGTTGATATGCTGCAAATGACTTGCATTCCTATGCAAAGACAGGTTTTTAAAAATGTTTTGAGCCTATTTATTTGTAAGGCTGTTATGAGAAAGGAAAAGGCACATGCTGTGGAATGACTTGGTGGTTCTAGCAACTATAGCTGTAGGGAGTAATTTTCAAACTGTGTTCCAATGAACACTGGTGGTTCCTTGAAAGATTACTAGGGCTCCTCAGCAATTTTGAAGGGTTGCTAAAATAAGATATAGTGAGTTAGTTTGTACTGAAATAATCTCGAATACTAATGAATTGTAGCATAATGGCAAAGTATTTACTATATTATGCCAGCAAAGTACTAATCATATGTTAAAGAGTGACACTGGAGTAGGCAGTTTGTGATTTCTAATGGATGTCAAGATCTTCATTAATATGCACATTAACAGAACATAATTGACTGGAAGCCAGATGGACAGTGGCAAAATACTTAATAATGAACCTCTTCAATGTAATATTTGCTGCCTCAAGGAGAACAATAAAGGCATCCACATTTCCTTTAATGTCCTTCAATAAAATGTTGGCTTATTAGCTAGCAAAATGATAGTGCTGTTTGAGGTCTTTAAAGATTTCATTTCTCCAAATCTGTTAAGCCATAAATTGCTTGAATGCAAGAGTTTACTAAGAGAGATGATGGCCATAATTTTTCTTATGACATAATTTGGAACCTAGGTAATTTGGATGCTAGCAAGTCCCCCAAGTTCAGTGTCCACTGCCATCAGCATGTGTACAGAATGCAGTTTCCCAATGCTTCTCAGTTTACATAATTTAACTGAGAGGCATTGTTCCCATGCTCCATGGTGGCTCTGGATGCTCTTGAATGTGCTCAGAAGCATCCATTAGCTTAAACACATGGAACAAAAAGAATGTCCAGACTTCATAGTGTAGCCTCTACTGTTGCTGCCACTTGATTAAATTTTGGGAAAGGGTGGGACTATGAAAAAAGCTTGACAGGAACCACCTCACTCTTCCACTGTCAGCTGAGACTTGGGGTGTGGGAGGAAGGGGCTGTGGCTTAGTGGTCAGGCATCTACTTGGCATGCAGAAGGTCCCAGGTTCAATCCCTGGGATCTCCAGTTAAAAGGACCAGACAGTAGGTGATGTGAAAGACCTCTGCCTGAAACCTTGGAGAGCCACTGCCTGTCCGAGTAAACAATACTGACCTTGATGGACCAGTGGTCTGATTCAGTATAAGGCAGCTTCACAAGGAAACCAACCCAGATCTTTGCTGGCATTATTAAATAACTAGGAATAAGGACCGTTGTAGAAATAAATACAACAAGCTCTAGAAAGAGGCTCTGGGAGAGTGCCCCAGCATTGGGCACTCAGTGTCAATTTGCTGTGGTGCCTTCAGCAGGGTATTATGACACAGAGTCCACTATTTTCTCCAGAGGAACTGATCTCTGCTACCTGAAGGGCAGTTGTAATTGTGATCTCCAGCCCTCCCTTGGAGATTGGCAACAATGGCTCCCCAGGAGGAAATGGCTGGTTTGGAGGGTGGAGTCTATGGCTTTGTACCTGTACGAAGTCCCACACCTCCTGAAACCTCACCCTCTTCAGGCTCCACCCCTCAAATCTCCAAGAATTTCCCAACCTGGAGCTGGCAACCGTAGTCAGGACTGGCCCCAATGAGTTTCCCACAAAGGCCTGGAAAGGGCTTCATTCCTTTGTCTTTTTACTGACAGAACCAAGCTTGGTTGCCTAGCAACAACCACTGAGGGAAAAGTTAGTCCTACAGGAGCCAAGCAGGAGAAGTGTCTTCATCAGGAGAGACAGCCGTTTGGCAGTTATTCTGACAGGGAACAGGGGCTGAGATGGCAGTGGGTGGGAAAGATGTGCAGACCCAGCCCCCAGCCAATGGCATGCAATTACTCTTGAGTGGTGGTTGATGGTCCAAGGCTGATGGAGCGCACTGCAGAGCCAGTGGGAGATCTGGAAATGGCCAGTACATAAGGGAATTATTGTATTAAAATGCTAAGAAATATGAAGCTAAGAAGCTAAGAAATTGAGCTAAGGAGAGCTCACCCATCATTTGTTTTTCATCTTACTCTCATGTCAAATAAATAGAACAAATCATTTTAAATTAATTATGAGCCAAAATCAGTATTTCAGAAATCCAAATATAGTCCCAAGAACAAATTCCATTTAGGTCAAAACAAATAGCCATATAATATCATTTTAGAAAACATACGTTAAAAATTGCAAGCTCCTTTTGATGTTTTTGAAAGCAATGGTTAGGATGCAAAGGATTGCTTTCTCCAGTGTGTTCTTTGGACAACTGACCTCTCTCCCATGTTATTATATGTCCCTGAGAAGATATCTGTATGCTAGACAGAAATCTGTGCGAATGAGGTCTGTATCCAGCCTGAGTTAAAATCCACTTTGGGAAAGTCAAGCATAAGAAAGGAAAGTCTCTTCAGCCATCTCTTACACCTGCTGTAAAGGACTTGAAGCTTTAGGCTTTAATGGCAGCTGTAAGGGGGAATTATATACGAAATTCAAGGGATCTTTGGAACAAAGCTCTGAGGCAGACTCAGAAATGAAACAAAGACTGAGATTCAGCTGAATAAGCAAAAAATACTTTGAGTCAGGAGAAGAGACATGCACAGTCAAAATAATATTACTGTGTGTTACAGCTTCAAATACTCAAAAATATTTTGAGATATGTATAATCATTCTCAATGCCCAAAAATATGCATCTGTGCTATGAAGCATGCAATTCATGGTATATAAACAGAAAGGACATGGTTTAGAAGGATTTTAACTATTTTATTATTTTTGGGGGGAAAGAGGCACACATCCACATATCTGGCAACTCAAACAAACCTTGGACCTACATACAAACTGGGAGGGTTTTGAAGCTTTAGAGTTCCAAGCTGGAAGGGCTTGGTGAGGAAACTATACAGAAATTCAAACGATAATTCAAGGAGAGAAGAAAGCACATGAACCAAGACAGGGAAAAGTGTCAGTCTAGGTTACAGAGTGGGCACACCTTAAAAAACGGAGAAAGTAGCTCTTGATGTAGAAGTTGGGGAAGAATAATTGCATTTCCCAGGACTGGAGGGAGGAGGGGATGAAGCAGAGTCTCTGATCTGGTTGGTGGGGGGAGGGACAGAGTCTGAGTCTGTTCTGTGCCCTGGGGATTCTCTACACTAAGGAGGGGCTTTCATTAGTGGAAAGTGTGACAAATGAAGAGAACAGGAAGGAGGCATACTAGAGGTGAGAGGTGCCAGTTCTGATGATAACATTCATCTTATATTCTGCTGATAGCAGCAGTTGGTCTTCTTTAGGTAGGAGAGACTAAGGCAAGACAACAGAGCATTGCTGTTTAGAGCACTTTGACTGGATGGAAATGCTTAGAATACTTGTCACAGAGGTGGCACTACTTTATGAGTTGATGTCTTTTTTGCCTGCTCCATCGTGAAAGATAAGATGTGGAATTGGTTTTTGTTCTGCTGCATTGTGCCAGGCTTCTGGTTTCATATATTTTCTGGCAAGCTGGCCACTCTTTTTGAGTAAGAATACCCCCCACTCACAAGTCTACATTTCTGCTCATTATCATATTCCACAATCTCCTAAACATGCTGTTTTATTTTTAATTCTGAATTTATCACAGTATATTACAATGATACCGTAAGTGTTTCATAACTGTGGAACATAATGAATTTGAGTATTGCACTTATATCACAATTCATTATTTTCAGAACAAAGGGTTGAAGATCTAAATTTCTTGCAATTATAATTGCACATTAAAAGTCTGTCTGTGAAATGAGACAGAGAAGCTTAATAATGTGGCTGTTATGGCTAATTTCTAGAATACTCCTGCATATGTGCATTTATTATATACAGCCATATGTATAACAGAGTAGAACAGTTGTACTGCTTACAGTCTTAAAGCATTAGATATTATTTGACATCAAAGGGTTCTCTACCTAAAATGTATGGGCCATTGTCTTGCACTCATCTACAATGATGATTTAATACTAAACTTTGAATGAGGTAGAATTAAATAGTTACCTGCTAAAATTACCTTTATATGTTTTTGAGTTGTCTGTATAATGTAGATTCATTTATGTATGGTGACAGATTGGCCTTTTAATTTACCAGGAAAGTCCCTGATGGGCCACAATCCTTGAGCACCAGTGTTTGTCGGCATAAGCTCACCAAGCAGACCCTGTGAGCCACTTTGGTGTAGTGGTTAAGTGTGTGGACTCTAATCTGGGAGAACCAGGTTTGATTCCCCGCTCCTCTACATATTGACTTACTTCCACTATGAAACCACTATGCACAGAATAAAAGTACAAATGAGGCCTCCAAAGATGCAATCACATGCCAAGTGGTGTTTCACTGGTAATAATCTAGAAACGTTGTATGTATGTATGTATGTATGTATGTATGTATGTATGTATGTATGTGCACCAATGTATTCTACAATTTTAAAACTTAATTCAGAAAGTAATTAATAAAGAAAATTATTTTGTTACTACTCTACAATTAAAATACAGCAGTACCAATAATAAAGTTAAAACTCCAGATGCCAAACTTAACTCACGCCCCATTCCAGTTTGTCTGGCTACCTCATGGGCACTAGGGGTGTGTACTCGGATATGCACAAACCAAAAATATACCCCCCAAATACATTATCAGTATATCTTTAGTATATTTGGCATCCCAAATATATCTGGGATTTTTCTGGAAAACCAAAAAAAAAAAAAAAAAGTCCCAGAAAACCCCCAAAAACAACTGGGCATTTCT